>NC_058520.1:538486707-538789117 GCF_904849725.1 Hordeum vulgare subsp. vulgare | reverse complement strand
GGTCACCACGAAGGTTGGCGGGCTGATTTTCTTATTCTTATCATCGTAAGCCGCCTGATATTTTGTCAAGTCAAGGCTGGCGGCGAGTTGAGTGGCGGCCAGCCGAGAATCTTTGACAACCTTCTGGTAGTCTTCTTCCACGAACTCCGAGCCATCATCTTTAAGCTGAGGGAAGCCGGCAGCTACTTCTTCCAAATTAATTTCCGAAGCATACGCCAAGCAGCGACTCAGAGCCGTCAGGACACCCTTACGGGCGGCTGATCGGGTTAACTCGCCGATCTGGGGTGGAAGTGTGGATAGATATCCAAGCACCTTCTTGATGGAAGTTATGGGCTCTTTTGCACCTATCACGGCTTTGACGGTCAGCACACTGCGTGTGTATAGTTGTTCCGTCAGTGTATAGATCGCCTTCAGCATCAACACACAGTCGTCTTACAGATTGGCGACTCTCGTGCCTGGGATTGAATAACCGGTAAGTTAACATTAAGGAATTTGCCCAAGGAAGAGGATAAGATTGAAGAGTTAGGTAAAGCTTACCAAAGATGGCTTGTGTCATGTTGGAGATATGGCGCTTTAAGCCGGATAGCTCCTGCTGCACAGTTGCCAGCTGTGCTTCTGCCTTTTCGGCTCTCATCAAAACCGCGCTGTGGTCAGCGTGAGTCCTTTCTAACTCGGCTTTGAACTTTTCCATTTCAACCAGAGCCAGCTTATATTTGTCTTCCGACTGAGTTCGGGCATCTTGTTGGTCAGCCAAGTTTTTCCTTAAGTCGCCCAGGGCCAGTTTGGTCTGGGCAAGGCTTTCCTGTTCAAAATTTAAAACAAAGACAAGTCTCAGAATTATTGCAAGGCAATACTCCTGACACTTGGGGGCTAATGTATAATTTCTCAAGGGAAATTATACAGAAATCGAGACCCGGCTCATCATTTTACTGATGACCCGGCCCTTGGGGGTTACTGGTTGCGAAGCTTTTAAAAGACCCGGCTCATCATTTTACTGATGACCCGACCCTTGGGGGTTACTGGGAATAATATAGAGTATAAATTTTACCTCATGCTTGTTATTTAACATCTTTAGCAGATTCTTTTCCATCTCGTAACTCGCTTCCAGGCGACTTGCGAAGCCAGAACAGAGTTCTTTAAACTCCAGACCTGCATAGTCAGAAAGTTTCGCCTTGGAAGGCCCAGACTCGGGAATTGATGGAGAAGGGGGTGCTATATGTTTGGAGAGGATTGTCGCTGCCGGCTTGGAGAAACCAAAACCAGTAATGACCACAGCATCTGGGTCATCAGCTGTCGCCATTACGACCGGTGATCTAGGGACGTCCGTTGATCCTTTGGGCGACTCAGGAGGGTTTGCTTGAATTGTCGGCTCGTTTTGACTCGGATCTTCTTGAGTCGGAGTTGTTTTCCTTGGAGGTTCAGAAGTGGCATCAGGGATTGATCCACTGGTTTTCCTCTTTTTGGCTTGCGCCCTAATGAATGAGATAGGCGTGTTAAAAAATTAAAAAGAGTGCTATTCTCAAGGATCAGGACAAGAAACTTACCCCGGGACTCGGATCATTGGTGGAAGGGTCGACATCACTGAGTCGCCAGAAGTAGGGGGAGAATCCTGTAGAATTTGTACATCGATAATACAGGCGGGTTATGACTGTGATCCAAAGCAACACGAACAATGGTTGCTCAAATAAAAAAAAGGAGGTACCTCGCTTGGTTTTCTTTTGTTCATTGTTGGCAAGCCAGGTGTTAGGTCGCCAGAATGACTTCGCGTTTTCCGTTTCAAGGCGTGCTGCGTTTTCTTCAGTAAGAAATTTGGGTCCAAATGGGCATTTGGATGTGAGAGAGGTACTTTTCCACATATTCGCCGGGCCGGCTTAGGTGGAGAAGGAGATGAATCGGAGGAGACGGAAATTACCTCGACAGAATCTTCCTGGCTTTCGTTATCTTCATTCTATTATAAGAGGAGTGAGAGATAAATAAAAGTTAAAAGGTAATAGGTGGCGAGTGAAAAAGAGGACGGATTGGTACGTCGGAGAGTGCGTCGCCAGCTTGAGATTCGTCGACTTCAGATGGCTCGGCCGCAGCCGATTTACCTTTGCCTTTGTTTTTCTTGGAAGGCGGCTTAGCACTCTTCATGGCTTGTTTCTTAGGTCTCCTAGACCAGAACTTGTCGCCTTTCTGGAAAGGGATGTGGCATGAAGTCACAATGACAGTAAAACAGATGGAATAAAAATTGAGGGCGAGTTAGCCTTGGTTACCTTGGGCGCCGGGTTAATCTTGCAGAAGGGCTTAAGGCCGATTTGGCCGCACTTTGCTGTAGGCTCGCCGGTCAGCTTCTTGATGATGGCGACGATGTCTTTTTCTGTTAATGCTGTGTGAAAGTAGCATTGGGGATGATCCAGAGTACCGTCAAATTCGCACATCAAGCCTTCTCGGCGGCTCAGAGGAAGGATCCGCCATTCGACCCAGCAGCGGATCAGGTCAACCCCGGTGAGACCGTTGTTGGTCAAGGATCTCAGTTCAGACAGAATTGGGACGAATTCCGACTCTTCTTCCTCGGTGAGCTTGTCAGGGAGCTTGAAGTTGACCGGAAGGCGGCTTGGCCTGTAGCCCTGAAGTTTGTTCTCGCCGGCAGGGGATGTTTCTTTGTAGTAAAACCAAGATTCACCCCAGCCTTTGGGATGGCTAGGCATAGTGAGTGAAGGGAACGGACTGTCCCTGCGACGCTGGACGTTGACCCCGCCGAGTTCCAAACTGGGACCATTGTGGAATTCCGTCTGGCGATTCAAGTGGAAAAAGTACCAAAACAGAGGGACGGAAGGCTCGATCCGCAAATAAGCTTCGCAAAGGACTTGGAATTGACTTAGGTTGCTTATGGAATTGGGTCCCAAATCCTGGAGTCGGACGTTCATAAAATTCAGGGCGTCTCTAAGGAATTTAGATCCGGGCGGCTTAAAACCCCGTTCTAAGTGTTCCACAAAAACTACTATCTCCCCTTCCTTGGGGTTGGGGAGGTCTTCTCCTAACCCGGTGCGCCATCCAATGACGTCTTGAGGATCCAAGTAGCCCGCTTTCACGTAATTCGCCAAGACAGCATCATCGACGTTGGTGGGAAGCCAATCGCTCTTGAAAACGGCACCCATGCTACAAATAGGCAAGAAAATGGTATTACATGTCTCGAACATTTACTATGTGAGTCGGGACTAGCTCCTGCTTAACCCGCCGGATTGGGAGGCCGGGTTGGGCTGATGTGGCGACCTATCGAAGCAGGGCTATTCTCAGAAGCGACGCTACTATGGGTGGTAAAATTTATTCTTTCCGAAACACTAAGGGAAGGATGAGGTTTCCAAACAGCTTTTTACAAACAGTGAAAGAGGAATGGATCTGTTCAACAGATATAAACGCTTACGGACGTGGCTAAAACATGAACGATGTGTGATCAGGGTGGTGCCTCATGTTTGAAAAGACTAGTCTATTTAGAAAATTCGCAAGGGCACAGATGGATAGGATTATTCGAAGCGCTGGGTGCCCTAATGGCGCTCGAACTAATCAGTTCGACAGTTAAGGTGGTGACGAGCATAGGGCTTCGGAACTATGGCAATGGCGGCAGCATGAACAAGAAATAAATCTACCCTTAAAGAAGGGGAAACAGTGGCCTAACCTGAAGATCTTGGTCGAAGAAGATCGGCGATGTAGGAGGCTGTTGGAGAATGAAGGGACCCTCGGCGGCGGCGGAGCCTGGCGACGGCGACGACTTGCGGGCGGCGCCGGAGCTCCTCTAACGGCACAGGAGCTCTTCGAACGGCAGCGGCTTGCGGGCGGCACCGGAGCTCCTCGGGCGGCGACGGCTTGCGAGCGGCGCCGGAGTTTCTTCGAACGGCGACGGCTTGCAGGCAACACTGGAGTTCTTCGGACGGGGGTGGAGTTTGCGGCCGGCGGCGAAGCCTTCGGGATGCGGAGCGTCTCTTCTCGCTGAGATGATGGTGGAGGGATTGACGAGACTGGTAGGTGGCCGGTGTCAGGCCTGTCCCTTCCGCCTATTTATCAGGGCGGGCGCGGGGATGGAGGCGCTATGAGCGGGAACCGTCGAGGAAGGAGAGATTCGCCATGATGACGTCCGAAAATTTTGGGATAATGACGTACTAAAATATCCGTTGGGATTGTGTTGGAGTTCCCGAAAATCGGGGGCTAAGGAAAGTACTGATGGGAAATGCGTTGGCGGCTCAAAGACTTTTTCCGGTACCAGTCGGCGAGTTAAGATTTCTGGCGTACGGAGGAACACAGAGGAGTGAATCGCCTTCAACTAAAATGGAAGCATTGGCATGAAGATTCAAGTCAATTTGGGGCCTAATGTTGGGGATATTGCCTGTTAAGTGACCCGCCGAATATGGGTCGGGTTACTGTTAAGGCGATTCATCCTTTAGGGCTAGTTGGGCCTCAGCCTGGACGGTTCAAAGTCGCAGGTTGGTTATGATTTATGGAAGGACTCTGGGTTTTGCAAGACGGCGACCTAGAGATCGCGGTGGTCACGATTTGTAAAGAGGAAGGGACTCTTGTAAACCCTAGGGCTTCGACCTATATATAAAGGCGAGTCTGGAGGGGGAGAGGTAGGTTAGAAATCATCGAGTGCTAGGTTTAGGCGAGTTACGCCTTCCGTGTAATCGAATCCATAACAATACACACAAAGCAGGACGTAGGCTATTACCTCCTCTCGAGGGGCCGAACCTGGATAAATCGCCGTGTCTCTCCCGCTTAACCCCTTTGAGTCGCCACCAAGGTGCGATGGCTCCAGTATCAAGTCCTTTCACGAGGACATCTGCTGTGACAAAACCACGACACTGACCGGTCACAAAAATAGATCCAGTCGGACCCCTCATGCTTATCTCAAACGTCCGGACTGACCGGCAACCCTCATATCAATTTAAAATATGAGATTGATATGAGGGTTCGCGGACGTGCCCGGTCACACTCAGTTAGTCCGTCACGTAGAACGTGACCACACCCGTATCACATTTTTTTCTTTATTCATTTTTTTTCTTTTTTCTTCTCCATCAATCACATGCAAATGATCCGACATATGAGAAAAATATACGAAAGGTGCAGCTACGCGGATAAAAAATACATGTTCAAAACGGACAAGCCCGGTCTTTGACCGGTCCTGTCTACGGACGTTTGAAGGGTCGGATTTATAAGTTCCGGGTGTAAATGCTCTTAGTCCTCTTCCACGGGTTTTCCAGGGCCAGGATGTTCTTTTTTTCTAAACAGAACCCAGGCCATTCTATGATAGGATGTCGTGTATTGTACTGCTTGTGTACTGAACGGCCGTGACAGGCTAGGATTGTACTCCCTCCTTTCTGGTTTATAGGGCTCAAATCTGAAATCTCATCAACCAAGATGAATTATGAGTGGATGGCACTAGTTTTAACTAGACGATGAAATATTTTTCACATATTCAATTTCCGTGGCAAGAAATGCAGCATCCTCCTTTTCATTGGACTTGCATGATGCAGGTAGAAAAAGATGCATGCATACACACTAATTTCTTTGTTCTTATCTTTATGAATTAAATATGACGTGAGACTCAGAACACTTTAACTCAATTAGACTCAAATGAGGCTAATATAATGAAAATATTTTTTTAAGATGAGCCTATAAACCGGAAGGAAGGGAAATACTGCATTTCGGGAACTGTGGCATCGTGGGCTTGACGAGGATGAGCAGTACGAGTACTACCCAACCTGCTCGGGTATCGCGGGCCTTCACAGACTTGAGACTATCCACAATGGGAGTAACATATGTACTAATTAGAGGCCACCTAAGCAAGAAATATGATGTGGCAACTAATTAATGAGAAGAGAGAGAAATTGAGTAACTTAGCATGTTACTCATACTAGGAGTAACATAGCGGATACCAAGGCAAGATGAGTCTATAGACTAATAAATGAAAGGCTCAATGTTACTACATTTATGTTACTATCCACTATGAAGGCAGTAACTTAGACTAATAACATATGTATGTTACTACTCTATGTTACCCCCATTATGAGTAGTCTGAGTGCATTTAGGCTGGTCATAGTGGTGAGTATCATATAGTAGTATCATGTATATGATACTATTGTATGATACTACCTTCATAGTGCATAGTATCATATAGTAGTATCATAGATGACATTATTTATTGACATGCATGACACATACTAGCATAGCATTTAACATGTTACATTATCTACCTATGTTACTCTAATCCTCTTTTTTTTAATTTTTTGCCACATCAACATATTTGCTAGTTCCAAATATATGATACTATCTTAGTTACTTGCACTATGGCCAGGCTTACATCCAGGTTGCTATTCCCTAAAAAAAGGAAACAAGTTGTAGCTCTTTTTAAAAATAAAATACTGATTGTCACCCCGTTTCTCCAGGAGCTTCCCCGTAGGGTAGAACAAACTACAAGGATTGAGAAAATTAGAAAATGAACTCAAACAACAAAAGACGAGGTCTGTGCTAGCATTTCCACCGTTTCTAGCAGTACGATTGCACGATGAGGATGCGCCAATTATTCATTCAAAATGAATTTGTGCATTCAGCAAAAGAAATCGTAACAAGCATTCTCAGAATTATAAGTGCCTCTCTGATATATCTCCTCGCCTTCAGAGTAGACAAGTGGAGATCTTAGAAGTATAAGTGCGTTCCTAATATATTTGAGTTTGTGTGTTAAATTAACATAGCGGTCCATTTGATAGCCGGGTATTTTTAAAGTATTCAGAGAATGCGGTACTTCTTTGGACTACCATGGTTTTAATTAAAACGAGGTGTTTGGCTACCCCTATGAACTCTGGTTTTAATATTGCAGTATATTGGGTAAATTGTGATTTTTTTTCTCTGTATAAAAAAACTCAAAACCTCTTTTAAAAAAATAGTGTAGCTGAAAAAAGGGACTAGCTCATTATCTTCTTCTCCGTTGTGTGTTAACAAATCGCTCGATCATCCCGCAAGATTAACAAGTGACTCGATCCAAAAAAAGGCATCGCTCCCGTCGCCGTCACTGTCAACTTTGGAGATATCTCCCTCGGAGGCCATGAGGGAGGAAAGTGAAACCACATATGCTTCCTTGATGGTTTTGATAATTCACGACAACATACATTTTTTCCTGGACTAACTCTTTTATCTAGTATATTTCAAGTATAGTCCACATAAAGCATTGGCCAAAGGATTCTGAGGAGAAGCCCATTGATGCAAGGAAACGAATAGGATTTGCTCAAGCTTTAAGCAAGAGGACTCTACATTTTACATTTGTGAGAAATCATTTTTTGAGTCCATAGGAAAGTCAATACTATTAAAAGGGGGTGAAGTATTATGATGAATTCATTTCTCAAGTGCTTAGAGATAGCCACCAAAAATATTCAATCATTCTCCCATAAAAATCTCTCTTCCAAGCGAGAACAGCAAAATCGGTGCCACCAACTTTTCCCACTCAGCCCAACCGATTTTTCCAGTGATAGATCCTTTGCCAAACCCTAATCTCTCAATACCACCAAGTTTCATATCGGTGCCACCGAAAGCATGTCACCAACTTTCTGTTGAGTAGTTTTCAAGAATCGGAATTTCTGGGTTTGAAATCGGTCTCACCGGGATTTGGAAATAGCCCTAGGTCATCGCATCGGTACCACCACGATTTATAAATCGGTCTCACCGAGAATTCAAAAGTTGCCACATTTAGTGCAACTCGATACCATCGATATTCATTTCGGTGTCCCCGAATTGGGCAATAATGTTGTAATGGTTGGATTTTGGGGGATGCCTATATATACCCCTCCACCCCCTCTCAATTGCAGAGGAAGCACTCAGAACACACACACTCGCGAGATCCATTTTTCTGAGAGAGAGACACCTACTCATGTGTTGAGATCAAGAGATGCCAATCCAACCATTTGAAACTTGATCTCTAGCCTCCCCAAGTTGCTTTCCACAAAATCAATCTCTCCGACCGATGCCAAATCTGTGGGAAGGTGACTGAGTGTTGAGGAGACTATCTTTTGAAGCAGAAGAGCAAGGAGTTCATCGTTCTACCGCATCTATTTCCTTTCGGAGGGTGTTGCCTCCTAGATTGGTTAGGTGTGTCTTGGGAGATCCCTACTTCGTGTTGTGGAGTTGAACCAAGAAGTTTAGACGGGCAAGGAGATCGCCTACTTCGTGAAGATCTACCGTCAGTGAGGCTAGTCCTGTGTGGACGTAAGCCATGGTGAAATAGACAAGGCCGCTTCTTCGTGGACCCCGTGTGGGTGGAGCCCTTCGTGGACTCTTGCAGTCATTACCCTCCGTGGGTTGAAGTCTCCACTAACGTGGACGTACGATAGCACCACCTATCGGAACCACACCAAAAATCGGCGTGTTCATCTTTGCGTTTGATCTTCATAGGCTCTACTCCTTATTTACTTGTTCTATTTCTTTACTTTCTGATGCCATATAGGTTGACTAGCATGTGTAGGGTGCACTAGACTTGTTAGAATTGCTAAGATCTGCCAACCATTAAAATTGGGAAAATGTTAGGATTTTGATTTATGCAAGTAGTATATTCACCCCCTCCCCTCTAGACACCCCTTCCATCGATCCAACAATTGGTATCAGAGCATTGGTCTCCATAGCCTTGGTTTAAACACCATTGGAGGAAGATGGATGTGCGTAGTTTGAGAAATATTAGTTGTAGAGTGCCTATTCTCGATGGGGAGCATTATAGACAATGGAAAGATGAAATGCTTGATATATTTGATGTATTCCATTTGCGCAAGTATGTTGAATATCCCTATGAGCCTCCTATTGATCCCTTACATCCTTCTCGTGATGAAGAACTTGATATGCTTTGTAATCTTAAAACTGTAAATCTAATCATTAGAGGACTGCCAAGAAATGTGCTTAATCAAATGTAGAATTTTGAGTGTGATCATACTTTGTGGAAAAATTTAGAGAAAAGATATCCAAACTATCCCCTGAAAAATCTTGATATCATTTTCCAGAAATGCATTGCCTTTCACAAAATGGAGACAAATGTTCCTAATTTTGATAACTGTCTATTTGAGCTTCGTGACCTCATGCGTGCTAAAGGAGATGTCATTACCATTAACAATATCATTATTGAAGCCATTCACATGCATAAACATGAACATTGTCATAGTCAAAATTCTAATGAAACTCTTGAGTCTTATGACGAGGATATTCCGCCTGACGATGACAATGTGGAGCATGGCTACTACGACGAAGATGAGGAATTTGACATCGAGTATGAGAATACCATGAGGAACCTTAGTCTTATGACAAACCTTAGAGACTACATGGTCGGAGGAAAAGAGTGGATACTTGATAGTGGATGCACCAATCACATGACCGGAGATAAAGACATGTTCCATGAGATGACACCAAACCATGGACCTTGAAGGTATGTGACCTTTGGAGACAACTCCAAGGATTAGGTACTTGTTCTTGGTAAGGTGGACATATCTCATGATAGATCCATTCAAAATGCCATGCTTGTTGAATCCCTTGGCTACAATCTTCTTTCTGTATCTAGACTAGCTGACTTTGGTTTCAATGTGCTATTTACGAAAGTTGACTCCCAACTGTTTCGTAGCGATAATCATAACATGGTCTTCACTCATTTTCATAGAGGTGATCTATACATGATCGATTTCACTAAAAAATTCAAACCCCTTACATGACTTATTGCAAAATCTTCTAAAGGTTGGTTATGGCATAGAAGGCTAGGGCATGTTGGTATGCATAACATTGACAGGCTTATCAGCGGTGATCATATTCTTGTTGGAAATATGCCCAAGAGGCAATAATAAATTAGTTATTATTATATTTCTTTATTCGTGATAATCGTTTATTATCCATGCTATAATTGTATTGATTGGAATCTCAAATACATGTGTGGATACATAGACAAAACACTGTCCCTAGTAAGCCTCTAGTTGACTAGCTCGTTGATCAAAGATGGTCAAGGTTTCTTCACCATAGACAAGTGTTGTCGCTTGATAACGGGATCACATCATTAGGAGAATCATGTGATGGACTAGACCCAAACTAAGAACGTAGCATGTGATCGTGTCATTTTGTTGCTATTGTTTTCTACGTGTCAAGTATTCATTCCTATGACCATGAGATAATGTAGCTCACTGACACTGGAGGAATACCTTGTGTGTATCAAACGTCACAACGTTACTGGGTGACTATAAAGGTGCTCTACAGGTATCTCCGAAGGTGTCCGTTGAGTTAGCATGGATCAAGACTAGGATTTGTCACTCCGTGTGGCGGAGAGGTATCTCGAGGCCCACTCGGTAATACAACATCACATACAAGACTTGCAAGCAGTGTGACTCAAGTGTAAGTCACGGGATCTCGTATTACGGAATGAGTAAAGAGACTTGCCGGTAACGAGATTAAAATAGGTATAGGTATACCGACGATCAAATCTCGGGCAAGTAACATACCGAAGGACAAAGGGAATGATATACGGGATTATATGAATCCTTGGCACGGAGGTTCAACCGATAAGATCTTCGTAGTATATGTAGGATCCAATATGGGCATTCAGGTCCCGCTATTGGATATTGACCGAGAAGTGTCTCGGGTCATGTCTACATAGTTCTAGAACCCGCAGGGTCTGCACACTTAAGGTTCGATGATCTTTTAGTATAATTGAGTTATATGTGTTGTTGACCTAAGGTTGTTCGGAGTCCCGGATGATATCACGGACGTCATGAGGGTTTCTGGAATGGTCTGGAAACGAAGATTGATATATAGGAAGATGGTGTTTGGATTCCGGAAGGTTTTCGGGCATTGCCGGCAGTGTACCGAGAGTGACGAATGGGTTCCGGGGGGCCACTGGGTGGGCCCACCAGGCCCCAAGGGGTCCACGCGGGTTTATTGGATGTACAATAAGGTATAATGGGTTGACAAAGTCATCCGAGGAAAGCCCATGAGGAAAAAGTGGAAAATCCAAAAGAGGTGGGAAAATAAGGAAGGAGTCCTAATCCAAGTGGTATAGGAGAAGGACTCCTCCCTTCCCCAAGTCGGCCGACCCAAGGAGGCCTCCTTGGCCGGCGTCCTAAGGGCTTACCCTACCCCTTGGCTCCTCCTATATATACTGGAGGTTTATGGCTATTTGAGACGCAACTTTGCCACGTGCAACTCAAACCTACACCTCGTAGTTCTTCCTCTAGATTAGATTTCTGCGGAGCTCGGGCGGAGCCCTGCAGGAATTGATCATCACCAACACCGGCGCGCCATCACGCTGTCGGACAACTCATCTACTTCTCCATCTCTCTTGCTGGATCAAGAAGGCCGAGATCGTCATCGAGCTGTACGTGTGTTGAACGCGGAGGTGTCGTCCGTTCGGCGCTAGATCGGAGCGGATCGTGGGACGACGGTGGAACTTCTTATGGTTTAGTCATTTTTGATGATTTTTCCATATTTACGTGGGTATTCATTCTTGATGATAAGTCTTAGGTACAAAAGATCTTCAAGAACTTCGCTCGGAAATCCAAAAATTAGTTTGAAGTGAAGATCAAGAAAGTTTGGAGCTACAATGGAACGGAGTTCAAGAACACAAATGAGGATACCTTTCTTGACGAAGAAGGTATCTCACATAAGTTCTCGGTGACGTACACATCTAAAAAAATGGAGTTGTTCTGAGGAAGAAGCAAACTCTCATAGAGATGGCGAGAATGATGCTTGACGAATACAAGATGCCAAGACACTTTTGGGCAGAAGCCGTGGAAACATCTTGTCACACCATAAACCGACTCTACTTACACAAGCTTCTTTGTAAAACGGCATACAAGCTACTCACCGGTAACAAACCACAAGTTGGATACTTCTGAGTATTCGGCTCTAAGTTCTACATTCTTGATAATTATCGTCACTCTAAATTTGCTCCTAAATCTCATGAAGGTTTCCTGCTTGGTTACGGATCAAATTCTCTCACTTACCATGTCTACAACAGCTTCACTCGAAAAGTTGAAGAGATGGTAGATTGAAGTTTGATGAATCTAATGGTTCGCAAGTCGAACAATTGCCAAATGATGTAGGAGATAAGGAACCTTTGGAAGCCATCCAAGATCTACCAATCGGCAAGATTTGTCCCATGGAGGTGAAGGAAAGTACTTCATCAACTCAAGTGGAAGCTCCTACTTCACGTCAAGGTGAACCACAAAATGACATGGAGGCATCCACAAGCGGTAAAAGACATGATGAAGAAGAGGAAGAAGTACATCATGACGATCCACCTCAACCTTCCTCACCACCACCTCAAGGAGATGACACTATCAACGACAACGAACAAGACGATGATGATGAGGAAGCTCCACCATCCAACAATAAGAAGTTGTCAAGAGTTCGAGCAAGAGTGGTCAAGGATCATCCGCTGAATCAAAAATTTGGTGACATACAAACCGGGATAATCACTCGCTCTAAACCTCGTTTAGCTAACTTTTGTGAGCATTACTCATTTATCTCTAGCATTGAGTCTATGAAGGTTGAAGAAGGACTTCAAGACCCGGATTGGGTGAATGCCATGCACGAAGAGCTATACAACTTCGAGAGGAATGAAGTTTGGACACTTTTGGAAAAGACCAAGGGCGAGCACAACATCATAGGTACAAAATGGGTGTTTGAGAACAAGCAAGATGAAGATTGTCAAGTTATACGCAACAAGGCGCGTCTCGTATCCCAACGATATATGCAAGTCGAAGGTATGGAGTATGGTGAGACTTATGCCCCCGTTGCTGGACTTGAAGCAATTCACATTCTTCTCGCTTTATGCCAATCATCATGGTATTACTCTTTACCAAATGGACATTAAAAGTTATTTTTCTAAATGATAAAATTGAGGAGGAGGTTTATGTCAAACAACCTCCCGGTTTTGTGAACCCTAAGAAACCTAATCATGTTTACTAACTTTGTAAAGCTTTATATGGTCTTAAACAAGCCCCTAGAGTTTGGTACAAATGCCTAACGAAGTTTCTCATTGAAAAGGGTTTTGAGATTGGTAAAATGGAGGCAACCTTATTCACTAAAAGAGTTAATGGTTGTTAGGGCATATTTCTCCCTAAGTGGTTTTGGTGATTGATTACAATGCGTGTGCCGACTAATCATGTGCGTTGAGCATTTTAGATAATTCATGACTAGGCACAAGACGATTCGGTGCCCCTTTGAGTATTTCAAAGACGGTTGCTTTCTACGTTTCCCTTTGGTGGATTTGAGTCGTAGGAAAGCCGTACTATTAAGAGGGGGTCCGCTTCGGAAAGGTTTGGGTGGAATCAACACGTACACATTTCTATTGCACCACCTTTCCCTTGCTTCAATGGAGCTCCAACTTGTTTTTCCCTCTATGTGCAAAAGGGTCAGCGGTAGTACCGCAGGCACAGCGGTAGTACCGCTCTCTGGGCCATAGTAGCTTTTTACTAGCGCTCTCTAGGCCGTAGTACCGCTCTCTCGGCAGTAGTAGTTTTTACTACCGCTCCATCGGACTTTTTTGTGCATCCTTTTGCTTCAGCAGTGGTAGGCACGGTAGTACTTTTTTACTACCGTGGTTGGTGAACCTACCGCGCGGCAGTACTGCTCCTAGAAGTGGTAGTACCGCTCTGCTCATGCTTTGAGTGGGGGTAACAATTGGATTCCCCCCCACTATATAGAGGGGTCTTCTTCCTCTAGAAGCTCACCTCTTACCTCCCCAAGCTCCATTGTTGCTCCAAAGCTCATTTCCGCCCGATCTCTCTCCCTAGCCAATCAAACTTGTTGATTTCCTAGGGATTGGTTGAGAAGTCCCTGATCTACACTTCCATCAAGAGATATTAGATTCCCCCACTAATCCCTTGCGGATCTTGTTACTCTTGGGTGTTTGAGCACCCTAGATGGTTGAGGTCACCTTGGACCCATAATCCATTGTGGTGAAGCTTCGTGGTCTTGGTGGGATCCTCCAAGCTTTGTGTGGAGTTTTACCCAACCTTTTTTGTAAAGGTCCGGTCGCCGCCTTCAAGGGCACCAATAGTGGAATCACGGCATCTCGCATTGTGTGAGGGAGTGAGGAGAATACGGTGGCCTTAGTGGCTTCTGGGGGAGCATTGTGCCTCCACACCGCTCCAACAAAGACGTACTTCCTGTCAAAGGGAAGGAACTTCGGTAACACATCCTCGTCTCCACCGGTTCCACTTACGGTTATCTCTTACCTTTACTTTATACTTATTATTGTTGTGGTGTATCCGTTGCTTGCACTTATTGTCGTTGTTGTTAGCATCATATAGGTTGCTCACCTAGTTGTTCATCTAGAGAATCTTTTGTTGCTAACCCTAATTTGTTAAGAAGAGCGCTAAAAATTGGTAGTTTCCTTTTCACCCCCCCCCCTCTAGTCAACCATATCGATCCTTTCAATGGTGAACTATTTGTGTGCCACATTTTAGTGAGAAATTATCTTTGGTTCTATTGACCCACATTTTAGTGAGAAATTTAGAAGGTTGATGTGAGAGAAGTATGAGATGTCTATGATGTGTGAGCTGAAATTCTTCCTTTGTTTACAAATCAAACAATCGAGTGAAGGTACATTTATCTCTCAAACAAAGTACACGAAGGACTTAATCAAGAAGTTCAACATGCAAGAATGCAAAGGTATGAGAACCCCCATGCCTACTAGTGGACATGTTGATCTCACTAAGGAGGACAAACCAGTTGATCAAAAGGTTTATCGGTCAATGATTGGTTCATTTCTATCTCTATGTGCCTCCCGTCCCGATATCATGTTAAGTGTTTGCATGTGTTCCTAATATCAAGCGGCACCCAAAGAGTGTCATCTAAAGGCTGTGAAAAGAATTGTGAGGCACTTGATACATACACCAAACTTTAGCATATGGTATCCCAAGGGATCTTCTTTTGATCTTGTTGGCTATTCCGACCCGGACTATGCCAGAGACAAGGTTGATATAAAATACACCTCGGGTACATGTCAATTTCTTGGAAGATCTCTTGTGTCTTGGTCATCCAAGAAACAAAACTCGGTATCTTTATCCACTGTCGAAGCGGAATACATTGCCACTGGATCATGGTATGCGCAATTACTATGGATAACACAAATTATTAAGGATTATGGCATTCATGTGAGACATGTTCCATTACTGTGTGACAATGAAAGTGCTATTAAAATTGCCTATAATCCTGTGCAACATTCTCGAACTAGATATATCCAAGTGTGACATCATTTCATTCGTGATCATGTTGATAAAGGAGATATAGATCTCAAGCATGTTCGTACCGACAAACAATTAGCTGATATCCTTACCAAAACGCTTGATGAGAAAGTATTTTGTCATTTGAGGAGTGAGTTGAACATCATTGATTCTTCAAACTTGAGCTAGACTCACTCGGATGCATGCAAGGGCATGAGCTTGATTGTATATTCCTTGATACCATTGATTTGATACTATCTTATATCTTGGAAAATTATGCTCCCTTGTATTGCATCTAACCTTTTGTAGGTACTCGGAAGAGATGCACTCTACAAGATTTCCATCAACTCACATCAAAAGCAATCTTGACATAGCCAAGTATCAACAATCCCTTCTTCGGAGATGAAGGAAGAAGACAACAAAAGCATATCCTTAACAACTATTTGATGAATACAATCACTCATGTCAATTGGATATATATTACGTTCTTCCTTGCATGACTAATCAATGTAGCTGAAAAGGGAACCAAAACGACAAGGATAGCTCCCAATTCAAGATAATCATCATTAACTTTGAGAATCCACGACAAGTTCCCCTACATGCCATGTCATGAGCATCATTCGAAGGTATGTACTCATATCCTTGATAAAGCTTCGCACCGAGTCATGAGGTAAAGCAACTCAAGTTGTATGAAGACATTAAAAAGATTAATCGAAAAATGGTAATTCCATTTTGCGCTAAACGATGAGTATGACCCATGATCAAGCATTCTTGCTTGACTCCTCAAGTCAATATACTCGATTATAAGTGACCAAGTCACTGCCCAACATCTAGATGGAGATTCATGTACGTTTCACATTTTTGTTGCATGCTTTCTTGGAACCTTTCAACTCTCATCTATATGTATGTATATATTTCAACAACAAAAAATGTCTTCTCTTATTTCCTTTTAGACATTTGGATATTTTCCTTTTCAAATGTGTGGATAATTTACGTCTATATTGAGTTAAGAAGTTGATTTTCATTGCAACTCGGTCTCACGATCAGGGAAACTCAGTCTAACCGATTTCTCCCAGAGGCCTACTATCATTATCGGTTCTACCGAACCATAATGCCTCTGTGAATCCGGAATTTATAACTACTTATGATCTTCTGATATTTCTGGATTTTTTCCAAAGGGGGAGAAAGATTGTCAATGATCCCAAGTTTTATTACCTCCTGAGCACTTATAGATCATTTCTATTTATGCCAAAGGGAGACATAATAATGGTTTCTTATATTTCTTAAAGGCAAGAAAACTTCAAAAGGGGGAGAAATATTCAATGATCCCACAATATAAGAGGGAGAAACATCTGGGATCCCTAACATGGGGGAGAAAATTCAAGGAGCTCTTATCTATACTTAAGGGGGAGAAAAGATTAATTCAAGGAACCCTTATCAAAGAGAGAAGAAATCCAAGATCCCTTATTCTCAATGAGCCCTTACCCTTTGACCTTTTTGGAAACTAATGCCAAAGGGGGAGATATATCAAAGCTTCTAAATACTGATACCTAAGGGGAGGTCTACCTAAGGGGAGATCTGCCAAAGGGGGAGATATACCAGACCTTACATATTGAGAGGGAGAGATACCATTAAGGGGGGAGATATAGAACTTAAACAAATTGTTTTATTGCTATATTTGGATTGAACTTGTCTCACCCTACCTACTCCAAATATCTACATGCTATGATTTAGGGGGAGAGGAAATTCTTACATATTCACTCTAAGGGGGGAAAGTTCTAAATTTTCATGGAGACATGTCTATCATCAAATCAGATTTATCATATGTACTCGATATCTTGGTACCGATGAAGCTCTTTGCATCGTTACAATAGAGTACTCTTGTGTTATCTAACATTTGTTTTCCCAAGTGTACTCCTATTGCTAAGACGCTCAAGAACCTCAAGGTAAGTATATGCATCATTTCCTTGTTCAAGATGATCTCTTGTCTCTTCCACATATTGTTTGCAAGAGTGAGTCTTGAACATGGAAGTTCTTCATTCCCATATGTTTGATGCATATAAACAAGATTTATATGACTTGTCTTGTCCTTCTACCATGTGTGTACCCATGTAGTCCAAAGCAACTATCCTTTAAAAAGGGATTGCACAAATTTAGGGGGAGCTTGTACTAGTCAAGTATCTTACAAAGGTGTCATATTCTAACACATATCTTTATTTGAAGCTTTGATTGTATGTTGTCATCAATTACCAAAAAGGGGGAGATTGAAAGCACATATGCTCCCATGGTGGTTTCGACAATTCATGACAACATACATTGTCTCTTGGACTAACTCCTTTACCTAGTATATTTCAGGTATAGTCCACACAGAGAATTGGCCAAACGATTGTGAGGAGAAGCCCCTTCATGCAAGGAAAGGAATAGGATTGGCTCAAGCTTCAAGCAAGAGGACTCTACATTTTACATTTGTGAGAAATCACTTTTTGAGTCCATAGGAAAGCCAATACTATTAAAAGGGGGTGAAGTATTATGATGAATTTATTTCTCAAGTGCTTAGAGATAGCCACCAAAAATATTCAGTCATTCTCCCACAAAAATCTCTATACCAAGTAAAAACGGCAAAATCGGTGCCACCAACTTTTCCCACTCGGCCCAACCGATTTTTCCACTGATAGATGCTTTGCCAAACCCTAATCTCCTAGTACGACCAGGTTTCATATTGGTGTCAACGAAAGCATGTGACCAACTTTCTGTTGAGTAGATTTCAAGAAACAGAATTTCCGAGTTTGAAATCGGTCTCACCGAGATTTGGAAATTGCCCTAGGTCATAATGTTGGTACCACCACAATTTATATTTTGGTCTCACCGAGAATTCAAAAGTTGCCACATTTGGTGCTATTCGGTACCCCCGACATTCATTTCGGTGTCACCGAGTTGGGCAATAATGTTGTAATGGTTGAATTTTGGAGGATGCCTATATATACCTCTCTACCTCCTCTCATTTGGAGAGAAGCACTCAAAACACACACACACACTTTCCAGATCCATTTTTCTGAGAGAGAGAGACACCTATTCATGTGTTGAGATCAAGAGATCCCAGTCCAACCATTTGAAACTTCATCTCTAGCCTCACCAAGTTGCTTTCCACAAAATCAATCTCTCCTACCCATGCAAGATCCGTGAGAGAGTGACTGAGTGTTGAGGAGACTATCTTTTGAAGCACAAGAGAAGGAGTTCATCATTCTACTACATTTATTACCTTTTGGAGGATGGTGCTCCTACATTGGTTAGGTGTCGCTTGGGAGCCTCCTAATTCGTGTTGTGGGGTTGAACGAAGAAGTTTGTAAGGGCAAGGAGATCGCCTACTTCGTGAAGATCTACCGTGAATGAGGCTAGTCCTGTCTGGACGTAAGCCATGGTGGAATAAACAAAACCGCTTCTTCGTGAACCCCTTGTGGGTGGAACCCTCCGTAGACTCTCAAAGTCGTTACCCTCCATGGGTTGAAGCCACATCAACGTGGACGTACGATAGCACCACCTATCTGAACCACGCCAAAAATCATCGTGTTCATCTTTGCGTTTGATATTCCTAAAATCTACTCCTTACTCACATGTGTTATGTCTTTACTTTCCGATGCCATATATGTTGACTAGCATGTATAGGGTGCACTAGACTTGTTAGAATTGCTAAAATCTGCCAACCATTAAAATTAGAAAAAGGCTAGGATTTTTATTTATGCAAGTAGTCTATTCACCCCCCTAGACACCCTTTCTATCGATTTAAAAAAACACCGTGAGGCCTTGTTCGGTTGCAACAGATTTGAAGCGGATTGGAGTGGATTGGGGAGGATTAAATCCCCTGTAAGTCAAAATCCACCTCAATCCCCTCCAATCCTCTCCAATCTCCTTGTGATGGGGATTAACCGAACAAGCCTTGATGGAGAGACCAAAGGTGGGTAGAGTGTCTTCATCCCCCCTCCATTCGCTCCTCGTGCCTATCCACAGCGGCCGCTGGCCCCTTCGTCTGTATGGACGTAACTTTCCCCACTATACATGTCGCTCAGCTCGTCCATGATGGAATAGAGACCTAGCCCCTAGTACATGTGGACGGCCCTGCGACACATCCTCATATGGGACCGGAGGGAAGCATTGCGCTACTGCTACCTGTGCATCACTGAGGTCACCCTCATATGGATAACAGAAAATAATACACAACGAGCCATCTGCGCGTGTTCGCATTGCTACCACAACGAGTAGCTAGATGTGCCTAACGGCTATCAAACAAATTTTACAACATTTTGTCTTGAAGCCAAACATCTGAGTGCTCCAAAAAAAACTTTGTTAAGTTAAAACCATGGTATCGTATACCTGCTAACTAAATTACTTTAGTTTTTCGTTTTTGTGATACTTTGCTCTCAAACACAACCTAAGATTATATTATTCCCTGCAAAAACTAGGATTACATAAGCAGGGACAGAAGTTGCAATGAAATTTCGGTAATATTGGTAGGTGTAGACACGTTTTTAACCTAAAAATTTGGGTTGAATTCAAAATAATTTTAATAAAACTCAAGTTCACATTAAATTCTTTCAAATTAAGTGAACTTCAATATACTATATTCCGCAAGAATTCAGGATATTTTGCTGGAATCTAAACTTTTTTGTAAGTTAAAACCTTGTAGGTAACCAAGTAAATGAACTAGTAAGCAAACTTGCTAAGATTACCATTCAAACTTAAGCTCTTTTTTTGTGCCTAGTGCTCCGCGAGGAGAGTCACCCCACGGTTGCGCGACATCTACGAGGAGATGTTTTCCTCTGTTGTCGCGTTTAGCCAGTCGGCTATGTTCTGGCACGACAACATCCTCGCTGAGAGAGGATAAGATGGGAGGGAAGGAGGCGGCAATGAGGAGATGAGAAGGGCGGCAACTAGGGCTTTGGTTATGGGGACGCCTCGCCGTCAAAATTTTATAGTCGGGGATGAAGTTGCCTTACGAAACTGCTATATTTGTTGATGGTAAACACATCTAAGTACTAGAAATTTTAAACCCTATTTTCTACCTTAAAAATACCAACTAGTCTCCTACAACTCCAAAAAACTAAGTTGTCAAATCATGGACTAACCATGTAGCCTAAGTTTAAGGAGGATCTGCTGAAGTGGGTATCTTTCCTGCCCCCTGAATGTATTGTTATTTTTAGATTAGATGTTTTACTTTTCCTTCTTTCTTTTTGGGTTACCAAGGTAACTCTGTACATATTGTTCACTATTTTCAATAAATTTCTATAAGGCTGGGGGGCTTTCCCTTACAGTGTTAAGTCAAAAAAATAGACTAACCATGTTAGTTCACAACCACGCCTTTCTACTTGAAAAAATACCATAGTTGCCCAAATAAGTTCGGCGCACATAGTGGCGGACCTAGCCCACTAGTCCAGAGCAAATGCATTTATTTTTCCTTTTATTTTTCTAGCCTTTTGTTTATGTGGTATAAAAGCAATTTTCAAATCTCAGGGTGGGCCACGGCCCATCCTAGCCACCCTCACAAGTAGGAAAAGGGCCATGAGTCCCGGTTCAAGAGGGGCTTTAGTCCCGGTTCTTCAACCGGGACTAAACAATCGGGACTAGAGGCCCAAACCTTTAGTCATGGTTGGCTTACGAACCGGGCCTAAAAGAGCTTCACGTGGCCGATGTGGGGCTCCCAGGCAAGAGGACCTTTAGGGTGTGTTTGGTTGGAGGGATAGGCTACGGTGGTTGTGGTATCCCCAACCAGATGGCTGGGGATAGCCCTTTTTTTTGTTTGGTTGGAAGGGTAGGGTTATTCGTTTTTTTTGTTTGGTTGGGAGGATGGGATCCTGCTGCGCCGGCCTCCCCCCGCGCCGGCCGCCACCCGCGCCCCCCGCGCCGGCCTCCTCCCGCGCCGGCCGCCACCCGCGCCTCCCGCGCGCCGCGCCTCCCGCGCCGCTCGCGCCTCCCGCGCCGGCCGCCGCCTCCCGCACCGGCCGCCCTCCTGCACCGGCCGCCTCCCGCGCCCTATCGCGCCGGCCGCCCCAGAGTGGTTGCCACCGCCCACCCGTTTTTGGTGGTTGGCCACATCCCTTTTTTTGGAGAATATTCCCAGCATCTGGTTGACTCTATCCCTCCTCGCCCCAGATCCAAACGCATGGCAACCACAGAAAAAAAATGGTTATCCCTGTCCTGGAAGGATATCCTTCCAACCAAACACACCCTTAGTCCCGGTTGGTAACTGTTGGGGAACGTCGCATGGGAAACAAAAATTTTCCTACGCGCACGAAGACCTATCATGGTGATGTCCATCTACGAGAGGGGATGAGTGATCTACGTACCCTTGTATACCGTATAGCAGAAGCGTTAGAGAACGCGGTTGATGTAGTGGAACGTCCTCACGTCCCTCGATCCGCCCCGCGAACAGTCCCGCGATCAGTCCCACGATCTAGTACCGAACGGACGGCACCTCCGCGTTCAGCACACGTACAGCTCGACGATGATCTCGGCCTTCTTGATCCAGCAAGAGAGACGGAGAGGTAGAAGAGTTCTCCGGCAGCGTGATGGCGCTCCGGAGGTTGGTGATGACCTTGTCTCAGCAGGGCTCCGCCCGAGCTCCGCAAAAACGCGATCTAGAGGAAAAACCGTGGAGGTATGTGGTCGGGCTGCCGTGGAAAAGTCGTCTCAAATCAGCCCTAAAACCTCCGTATATATAGGTGGGAGGGAGGGGGCCTTGCCTTGGGGCTCAAGGAGCCCCAAGGGGGTCGGCCGAGTCCAAGGGGGGAGGACTCCCCCCCCCCAAACCGAGTTGGACTTGGTTTGGTGGGAGGGAGTCCTTCCCTTCCTTCCCACCTCCCTTTTTTTTCTCTTTCATTTTTATCTCTATGGCGCATAGGGCTCTTTTGGGCTGTCCCACCAGCCCACTAAGGGCTGGTGTGCCACCCTCAAGGCCTATGGGCTTCCCCGGGGTGGATTGCCCCCCCCCCGGTGAACTCCCGGAACCCATTCGTCATTCCCGGTACATTCCCAGTAACTCCGAAAACCTTCCGGTAATCAAATGAGGTCATCCTATATATCAATCTTTGTTTCCGGACTATTCCGGAAACCATCGTGATGTCCGTGATCTCTTCCGGGACTCCGAACAACATTCGGTAACCAACCATATAACTCAAATACGCATAAAACAACGTCGAACCTTAAGTGTGTAGACCCTGCGGGTTCGAGAACTATGTAGACATGACCCGAGAGACTCCTCGGTCAATATCCAATAGCGGGACCTGGATGCCCATATTGGATCCTACATATTCTACGAAGATCTTATCGTTTGAACCTCAGTGTCAAGGATTCATATAATCCCGTATGTCATTCCCTTTGTCCTTCGGTATGTTACTTGCCCGAGATTCGATCGTCAGTATCCGTATACCTATTTCAATCGCGCTTACCGGCAAGTCTCTTTACTCGTTCCGTAATACAAGATCCCGCAACTTACACTAAGTTACATTGCTTGCAAGGCTTGTGTGTGATGTTGTATTACCGAGTGGGCCCCGAGATACCTCTCCGTCACATGGAGTGACAAATCCCAGTCTTGATCCATACTAACTCAACTAACACCTTCGGAGATACCTGTAGAGCATCTTTATAGTCACCCAGTTACGTTGCGACGTTTGATACACACAAAGCATTCCTCTGGTGTTAGTGAGTTATATGATCTCATGGTCATAGGAATAAATACTTGACACGCAGAAAACAGTAGCAACAAAATGACACGATCAACATGCTACGTCTATTAGTTTGGGTCTAGTCCATCACGTGATTCTCCCAATGACGTGATCCAGTTATCAAGTAACAACATCTTGTTCATAATCAGAAGACACTGACTATCTTTGATCAACTGGCTAGCCAACTAGAGGCTTGCTAGGGACGGTGTTTTGTCTATGTATCCACACATGTAAATGAGTCTTCATTCAATACAATTATAGCATGGATAATAAACGATTATCTTGATACAGGAATTATAATAATAACTATATTTATTATTGCCTCTAGGGCATATTTCCAACAGTCTCCCACTTGCACTAGAGTCAATAATCTAGCCCTCACATCATCATGTGAATTACATTGTAATAAATCTAACACCCATACAGTTCTGGTGTTGATCATGCTTTGGCCGTGGAAGAGATTTAGTCAGCGGGTCTACTACATTCAGATCCGTGTGCACTTTGCATATGTTTACGTCCTCTCCCTCGACGTAGTCGCGGATGAGGTTGAAGCGTCGTTTGATGTGTCTGGTCTTCTTGTGAAACCGTGGTTCCTTTGCTAAGGCAATGGCACCCGTGTTATCACAAAACAAGGTTATTGGATTCAGTGCGCTTGGCACCACTCCAAGATCCGTCATGAACTGCTTCATCCAGACACCTTCCTTAGCCGCCTCCGAGGCAGCCATGTACTCCGCTTCACATGTAGAATCTGCTACGACGCTTTGCTTGGAACTGCACCAGCTTACCGCACCCCCATTAAGAATAAATACATATCCGGTTTGTGACTTAGAGTCATCCGGATCTGTGTCAAAGCTTGCATCGACGTAACCTTTTACGGCGAGCTCTTTGTCACCTCCATACACGAGAAACATCTCCTTAGTCCTTTTCAGGTACTTCAGGATATTCTTGACCGCCGTCCAGTGATCCACTCCTGGATTACTCTGGAACCTACCTGCCATACTTATGGCCAGGCTACCATCTGGTCTAGTGCACAGCATCGCATACATGATAGAACCTATGGCTGAAGCATAGGGGACGGAGCGCATATGCTCTCTATCTTCATCAGTTGCTGGGCATTGAGTCTTACTTAATCTCGTACCTTGTAAAACTGGCAAGAACCCTTTCTTGGACTGTTCCATTTTGAACCTCTTCAAAACTTTATCAAGGTATGTGCTTTGTGAAAGTCCTATCAGGCGTTTTGATCTATCCCTATAGATCTTAATGCCTAGAATGTAAGCAGCTTCTCCTAGGTCCTTCATAGAGAAACTTTTATTCAAGTAACCTTTTATGCTCTCTAAGAACTCCACGTTGTTTCCAATCAGCAATATGTCATCCACATACAATATTAGAAACGAAACAGAGCTCCCACTCACTTTCTTGTAAATACAAGATTCTCCAACCACTTGTATAAACCCAAATGCTTTGATCACATCATCAAAGCGTTTGTTCCAACTCCGAGATGCTTGCACCAGTCCATAAATGGATCGCTGGAGCTTGCACACCTTGTTAGCATTCTTAGGATCGACAAAACCTTCGGGTTGCATCATATACAACTCTTCCTTAAGGAAACCGTTAAGGAACGCCGTTTTGACATCCATCTGCCAGATTTCATAATCGAAAAATGCAGCTATTGCTAACATGATTCTGACAGACTTAAGCATCGCTACGGGTGAGAACGTCTCATCGTAGTCAACTCCTTGAACTTGTGAAAAACCCTTTGCCACAAGTCGAGCTTTATAAACGGTCACATTGCCGTCAGCGTCCGTCTTCTTCTTAAAGATCCATTTGTTTTGAATAGCCTTGCGGCCCTCAGGTAGTACCTCCAAAGTCCACACTTTGTTCTCATACATGGATCCTATCTCGGACTTCATGGCTTCTAGCCATTTGTTGGAATCTGGGCCCACCATTGCTTCTTCATAATTTGCAGGTTCATTGTTGTCTAACAACATGATTGACAAGACGGGATTACCGTACTACTCTGGAGCAGCACGTGATCTCGTCGACCTGCGTGGTTCAACAGAAACTTGAACTGGAGTTTCATGATCATCATCATTAACTTCCTCCTCAACCGGCGTCGCAACGACAGAGGTTTCCCCTTGCCCGGCGCCACCATCCAGAGGGATGAGAGGTTCGACAACCTCGTCAAGTTCTATCTTCCTCCCACTCAATTCTCTCGAGAGAAACTCCTTCTCGAGAAAAGCTCCATTTTTAGCAACAAACACTTTGCCCTCGGATTTGAGATAGAAGGTGTACCCAACTGTCTCTTTTGGGTAACCTATGAAGACGCACTTTTCCGCTTTGGGTTCCAGCTTTTCAGGCTGAAGCTTTTTGACATAAGCATCACATCCCCAAACTTTAAGAAACGACAACTTTGGCCTTTTGCCATACCACAGTTCGTATGGTGTCGTCTCAACGGATTTTGATGGTGCCCTATTTATAGTGAATGCAGCTGTTTCTAATGCATAACCCCAAAACGATAACGGCAAATCACTAAGAGACATCATAGATCGCACCATCTCTAATAGAGTACGATTTCGACGTTCGGACACACCATTACGCTGTGGTGTTCCAGGCGGGGTTAACTGTGAAACAATTCCACATTGTCTTAAGTGAGTACCAAACTCGAAACTCAGATATTCACCCCCACGATCAGACCGTAGGAACTTGATCTTCTTGTTACGATGATTTTCCACTTCACTCTGAAATTGCTTGAACTTTTCAAATGTCTCAGACTTGTGCTTCATTAAGTAGACATAACCATATCTACTCAAATCGTCAGTGAAGGTGAGAAAATAACGATATCCGCCGCGTGCCTCCACACTCATCGGACCACACACATCGGTATGTACGATTTCCAACAAGTCACTTGCACGTTCCATTGTTCCGGAGAACAGAGTCTTAGTCATCTTGCCCATGAGGCATGGTTCGCACGTGTCAAGTGAATCAAAGTCAAGTGACTCCAAAAGTCCATCAGCATGGAGTTTCTTCATGCGCTTCACACCAATATGACCTAAGCGGCAGTGCCACAAAAATATGGCGCTATCATTGTTAACTCTAACTCTTTTGGTCTCAAGGTTATGTATATGCGTATCGCTATCAAGATTCAATATGAACAATCCTCTCACATTCGGTGCATGACCATAAAAGATGTTACTCATAGAAATAGAACAACCATTATTCTCTGACTTAAAAGAGTAACCGTCTCGCAATAAACAAGATCCAGATATAATGTTCATGCTCAACGCAGGCACTAAATAACAATGATTTAAGTTCATCACCAATCCTGACGGTAACTGAAGTGATACTGTGCCGACGGCGATTGCATCAACCTAGGAACCATTTCCTACGCGCATCGTCACTTCATCTTTCGCCAGCCTTCGTCTATTCCACAGTTCCTGTTTCGAGTTGCAAATATGAGCAACAGAACCGGTATCGAATACCCAGGCACTACTACGAGAGCTGGTTAAGTACACATCAATAACATTTATATCAAATATACCTGATTTTTCTTTGGCCGCCTTCTTATCTGCCAGATACTTGGGGCAATTGCGCTTCCAGTGACCCATACCCTTGCAATAGTAACACTCCTTTTCAGGCTTAGGTCCAGCTTTGGGTTTCTTCGGCGGATTGGCAACGGGCTTGCCGCTCTTCTTCGAATTACCCTTCTTGCCTTTGCAGTTTCTCTTGAAACTAGTGGTCTTATTCACCATCAACACTTGATGCTCTTTACGGAGTTCAGACTCTGCGACTTTCAACATCGCAAACAACTCGCCGGGTGACTTGTTCATCCCTTGCATGTTGTAGTTCAACACAAAGCCTTTATAGCTTGGCGGCAGTGATTGAAGGATTCTGTCAGTGATAGCCTCTTGCGGGAGTTCAATCCCCAGCTCAGCTAGACGGTTTGAGTACCCAGACATTTTGAGCACATGTTCACTGACAGACGAGTTTTCCTCCATCTTGCAAGCATAGAATTTATCGGAGGTCTCATACCTCTCGATCCGGGCGTTCTTCTGAAAGATAAACTTCAACTCCTGGAACATCTCAAATGCTCCATGATGCTCAAAGCGACGTTGAAGTCCCGGTTCTAAGCCATACAAGACTGCACATTGAACTATTGAGTAGTCCTCCTTACGTGTTAACCAAGCGTTCTTAACATCCTGATCAGCCGTAACGGGTGGTTCATCTCCTAGCGCAGCATTAAGGACATAGTCCTTCTTCCCAGCTTGTAAGATTAGCTTAAGATTACGAGCCCAGTCTACGGGTGGTTCATCTCCTAGCCCAGCATTAAGGACAAAGTCGCGTGAGCCATGATCTACAACACAAATACATTCAAAGTGGACTTAGACTATGTTCAAGATAATTAGAGTTCAACTTAATCAAATTATTTGCTAAACTCCCACTCAAAAAGTACATCTTTCTAGTCATTTGAGTGGTTCATGATCCACCTACACTATCTCAAGTCCGATCATCACGTGAGTTGAGTATAGTTTCAGTGGTAAGCATCCCTATGCTAATCACATCATCTATATGATTCATGATCGACCTTTCGGTCTCATGTGTTCCGAGGCCATGTCTGCACATGCTAGGCTCGCCAAGCTTAACCCGAGTGTTCCGCGTGCGCAACTGTTTTGCACCCGTTGTATGTGAACGTTGAGTCTATCACACCCGATCATCACGTGGTGTCTCGAAACGATGAACTGTAGCAACGGTGCACAGTCGGGGATAACACAATTTCGTATTGAAATTTTAGTGAGAGATCACCTCATAATGCTACCGTCGTTCTAAGCAAAATAAGGTGCATAAAAGGATTAACATCACATGCAATTCATAAGTGACATGATATGGCCATCATCACGTGCTTCTTGATCTCCACCACCAAAGCACCGGCACGATCTTCTTGTCACCGGCGCCACACCATGATCATCCATCAACGTGTTGCCATCGGGGTTGTCGTGCTACTCATGCTATTACTACTAAAGCTACATCCTAGCAAAATAGTAAACGCATCTGCAAGCACAAACGTTAGTATAAAGACAACCCTATGGCTCCTGCCGGTTGCCGTACCATCGACGTGCAAGTCGATATTTTCTATTACAACATGATCATCTCATACATCCAATATATCACATCACATCGTTGGCCATATCACATCACAAGCATACCCTGCAAAAACAAGTTAGACGTCCTCTAATTTTGTTGTTGCATGTTTTACGTGGTGACCAAGGGTATCTAGTAGGATCGCATCTTACTTACGCAAACACCACAACGGAGATATATGAGTTGCTATTTAACCTCATCCAAGGACCTCCTTGGTCAAATCCGATTCAACTAAAGTTGGAGAAACCGACACTTGCCAGTCATCTTTGAGCAACGGGGTTACTCGTAACGATGAAACCAGTCTCTCGTAAGCGTACGAGTAATGTCGGTCCAAGCCGCTTCAATCCAACAATACCGCGGAATCAAGAAAAGACTAAGGAGGGCAGCAAAACGCACATCACCGCCCAAAAAAACTTTTGTGTTCTACTCGAGAAGACATCTACGCATGAACCTAGCTCATGATGCCACTGTTGGGGAACGTCGCATGGGAAACAAAATTTTTCCTACGCGCACGAAGACCTATCATGGTGATGTCCATCTACGAGAGGGGATGAGTGATCTACGTACCCTTGTAGACCGTACAGCAGAAGCGTTAGAGAACGCGGTTGATGTAGTGGAACGTCCTCACGTCCCTCGATCCGCCCCGCGAACAATCCCGCGATCAGTCCCACGATCTAGTACCGAACGGACGGCACCTCCGCGTTCAGCACACGTACAACTCGACGATGATCTCGGCCTTCTTGATCCAGCAAGAGAGACGGAGAGGTAGAAGAGTTCTCCGGCAGCGTGACGGCGCTCCGGAGGTTGGTGATGACCTTGTCTCAGCAGGGCTCCGCCCGAGCTCTGCAGAAACGCGATCTAGAGGAAAAACCGTGGAGGTATGTGGTCGGGCTGCCGTGGAAAAGTCGTCTCAAATCAGCCCTAAAACCTCCGTATATATAGGTGGGAGGGAGGGGGCCTTGCCTTGGGGCTCAAGGAGCCCCAAGGGGGTCGGCCGAGTCCAAGGGGGGAGGACTCCCCCCCCCCCCCAAACCGAGTTGGACTTGGTTTGGTGGGAGGGAGTCCTTCCCTTCCTTCCCACCTCCCTTTTTTTTCTTTCTCTTTGATTTTTATCTCTATGGCGCATAGGGCTCTTTTGGGCTGTCCCACCAGCCCACTAAGGGCTGGTGTGCCACCCTCAAGGCCTATGGGCTTCCCCGGGGTGGGTTGCCCCCCCCCCCCGGTGAACTCCCGGAACCCATTCGTCATTCCCGGTACATTCCCAGTAACTCCGAAAACCTTCCGGTAATCAAATGAGGTCATCCTATATATCAATCTTCGTTTCCGGACTATTCCGGAAACCATCTTGACGTCCGTGATCTCATCCGGGACTCCGAACAACATTCGGTAACCAACCATATAACTCAAATACGCATAAAACAACGTCGAACCTTAAGTGTGCAGACCCTGCGGGTTCGAGAACTATGTAGACATGACCCGAGAGACTCCTCGGTCAATATCCAATAGCGGGACCTGGATGCCCATATTGGATCCTACATATTCTACGAAGATCTTATCGTTTGAACCTCAGTGTCAAGGATTCATATAATCCCGTATGTCATTCCCTTTGTCCTTCGGTATGTCACTTGCCCGAGATTCGGTCGTCAGTATCCGTATACCTATTTCAATCTCGTTTACTGGCAAGTCTCTTTACTCGTTCCGTAATACAAGATCCCGCAACTTACACTAAGTTACATTGCTTGCAAGGCTTGTGTGTGATGTTGTATTACCGAGTGGGCCCCGAGATACCTCTCCGTCACACGGAGTGACAAATCCCAGTCTTGATCCATACTAACTCAACTAACACCTTCGGAGATACCTGTAGAGCATATTTATAGTCACCCAGTTACGTTGCGACGTTTGATACACACAAAGCATTCCTCCGGTGTCAGTGAGTTATATGATCTCATGGTCATAGGAATAAATACTTGACACACAGAAAAGAGTAGCAACAAAATGACACGATCAACATGCTACGTCTATTAGTTTGGGTCTAGTCCATCACGTGATTCTGCCAATGACGTGATCCATTTATCAAGTAACAACATCTTGTTCATAATCAGAAGACACTGACTATCTTTGATCAACTGGCTAGCCAACTAGAGGCTTGCTAGGGACGGTGTTTTGTCTATGTATCCACACATGTAAATGAGTCTTCATTCAATACAATTATAGCATGGATAATAAACGATTATCGTGATACAGGAATTATAATAATAACTATATTTATTATTGCCTCTAGGGCATAATTCCAACAGTAACGCCAACCGGGACCAAAAGGCAGCCACGCGTTAGCAGCTCCACGGGTTGGGTTTTTCAAAGGGGCTTTCACGGGATTTGGAGGATTTTATTAGGGGTTTCGTATTGTGTTTCCCCCTTTTCTTTTTTGTTTCCATCATCTTTGGTTCCTTATGCTTGTTGGTGTTTTCGGTCGGTGTCAACTAGATGCTAGCTAGTACGTACATAAAGCATTACACGACATCGTATATTACTCCTCATCATTCTACATACTAGTTAAAAAGATCTCTATCATTCTAGGTAAAATAGCATAAAAATATGAACTCCTTATCATTCTGGTTTTTATCATAGTATCAAATGACCAAGTTATCACAAGGTTGAAACACTAACTACTAGTCTCTCCTAGGTAAAAAAATAAAAATAAAGGCGAACTCCGACATCTTCATATTAAAGAACACATATGAACCTATCTCCAACTTGTGGGATGCGCAAGTATTCCTCTCTAAATGGTATCATGCATGCGTGTATTGCATATCTCCATCCTTTTATTTTCAGAGTGTCTTCACTTTGAGATATCATGTATTCACCACGGTAATTAATCGGGGTTGGCCGTAAGCTAACCATTTCCAAATCACCGGTGGTAAACGTCCATTTAGGCACGGTCTCTGGCGGGAGTACTTGTTAGTAATAATAATATAGTTAGCAAACTAGTTGTCTGAAGTGATGTTATCAAGGCTCAATGTTGCACTAGTGGCACATATTCATGATAAATATTGCCAGTCATTTAATTTTTAGCATGATTGTCAACATCATGAATAAATGAGATGAGATGATTTTTCTCCAACCAAGTAAGGTTGGAGCCAAAACAGTAGTAGGTCCTATCTACTATCTCCCGTGTAGTTCTTATAGCACGAAAATAAGCTCAAAATTCAAAATAAAGAAATTTAATCGGGATGAGCACAAGATACTTCTCAATAACCTATAAAAAATATCTAACAAATAAGTTGACAAAACGCATGTGGAGGTAGAGCTGGAATCAAGTCATCCTCCTTATGCACCCAAATTTCTATATTATTACCACGGACATCATCATTACCAAGATCGAAGGTAATGTCCATGTCCTCATTCAACCCATATGCCTTGCAAAATGCTCTCCAATTATAACAATCAAAATATTTGTGATCTTCATCATTTTTTACCTTGACAACAAAAGTGAAATGTTTTGTTCTTAGGTGAGCTATCTTAGGCTCTGTATTGTCCTTCTCTTTAAAATGAAACTTGTCCAAGACAACAAATCTTGCATGGCAGGGAACGCAATAGTCGAATTGTACAAAAGAAAATTAAAGGTTAACTAAAGCAAAAAAAAGCACATGTCATACTTGACTAAAAAAAATACATGTCGTCTTTACATACCGTAATAAATGTGAAGTCATCCTCAGCTTGACGATGAAGGATGTATAATTATCTAGGTGAGGATAACGGTCGCATATACCCCTATCATCCCAGCACAAATGGCACGCATGGATCCTATCGTCATCGGACCACGCCATTTCCTGTGTTCATAATTCTATATAAGATTAAAAATCACAGACATTAGACAAATAAAAACCTATCCTAAAGGCTACACCAACAAAAAACAAAATTCATACAATGATGGACCTGCCGACACTAAGAATCTTAATTTTTTCTAGCAAAAAAGTCAAAAGCGCTTGTCCTGCAATAGATCTCAAGAGGAAAAAACGTTCCCTTTCAGTTACAACCAATAATCAACTTGGTACATCTCGAATATTATCGAATATAATTTTGAATACATCTCTAGTATAATGTAGTTCACTTGCGGTTCTTCATCAAACTGGTCACCCAAAGAGTTGTCGCTATATTCAGGCACAGGTGATGGACACCCACAGATAAGGAACCATCACAGGATCATAGCTCAGGTGAGATCCCTTAAGAACCTGGCAGGTATTGGAGAACCTAGCGTCCAACGCAACCAAGTAGCGACGGACTTTCTCGTCCTCCTCCCTGACACTGCGAAGTACCTCCTCCTTGGGGGTCGGCTGCCTCCGCACCGAAAGTGTCCCACGCGACCGCTACCAAAGAAGCTCCGGGTCGACGATGGGAGCCTGATTCCTCACCAAGATGCACGCCCCAGAAGGTAGCACCTCCCAGTGCCAGCCGGCGGAGCCCAGTCCCGGACATGGCGCCTCTCAAGCAGGTTGTCGCCACAAAGTCGACGACGAGGATGCGTGACGGGCATCGTCGACGACGAGAACAATTTCTAAAACTATTTAAATTCCTACTATTTAAAGAATAATCTGGAATTAATATATGTCGGTGATGATTTGTTTGCAAATTCCAATTTAGGTAGCAGCATTAATAGAGAAACAAATATGCATTCATTTTTCAAAAGAAAATTAAAGAGATGATGCATTTGTTGAAGAGATGATGCATTAATTCATCTGTCATCGTATTGTCAAAAAAGAAATCAAGTTTCCCCACATGATTTTTTTATGAACATGGAATTGCTTCAGCTTAACTACTTCATAATTATTTTTCTTAGGTTACTTGCACCGTGTGAACATTCTGCTTGATAAATCATTTGCAAGTTCTCTAACCTTTTTATTTTCTGTTTCCGAGGCATGCTTCAGACAAAAATGAGGTCAGTTGACTACATTCTGTCACCATTTATGCCTCCTTGGGGGAGGGAGCACTTTGTCACTCACTAAATGAGATCAGTTGACTACATTCTGTACATCTATTAACTCATTTTTATTTGTTTTAGCATTGTCTTTTGTTGGTAGGCACCAAAAATGCAAGCAACAGTTGCCACAAGATATTTTTTATACTATTTCTAAAAGAAATGGTGTATCATATTCATATCTATTTTAACAGAATAGATCATACCTTATGTTTGGTGTGGTATGATGTCCCAATCTTGTTTTTTTTACTATTTAGACTCAGGTAACTACTATGATCTGTGGGCGGAAAGAACTAAAAAAGCTTATTGATATAAATGGGCAACTTGATACTTTGAAACATGTTGTGTACATATATGAGGAATGTGTCTCAAGTGAAGTATTGATCCTTGGCTAAACAAAGCCAATTTGCCTCTCCCATCTGATACAACATTGATAATGTACGCTAGTGGAAGTACTGGAATGCCCAAGGTTTGTTCAAATCCATGTTCAACATATTTAATTTTTACAGGCTATAAACATTGGTTAATATTCAGGAATCACCATTGTGGACTGAATTGTAAATGAAATAGATAGGCAAAATTCATTTTTGGAATATTTTCCCCTTATGAATATACTATCACTCTAGAGAGAGGGAAGCCCGCGAGGAGCAATGGAGATGGAGGAGCTCACTAGGGCGGTGAGCGATGGAGATGGAGGGGTCGGTCGACAATTAGGGAGCACGCAGGGACGGCAACGTCCATGCAGGGCACGGCGACGGCGACGACATGGCTGGCAGCGGCGAAGGCGCCGGCGTAGGGTGGGCCCGGCGAGGGGAGCGAGGGACGGCGTCGGGGCAGGGCTCGGGGAGGCAACAACGAGGTCTGACAGCCTGGCGGCCTCGAGGTGGTCCCGGCGCCGTCGGGGGAGAGGAGATCGAAGAAAGCAGTGGATTTGGAAAAACTGCAAAGTCCCACTTATATAGTGATGACGAGTTGATGCATATACTTCTCGCCCCTCGTTGGTTACCCCAAGTGGAAGGTGGAGATGTAGTCAGCAGTAGATTTCCCTTACATGGAGACTGTAAGGTTTATCAAACCAGGAGGACTCCTAGGCTCAACAAGTAGGTGTCTTCCATCCTGACGCTAGCAGAAGACGTGGACCTGCACACACAACAAATAACTTTGCTCCCAACGAGTACAGAGAGGTTGTCAATCTCTCCGGCCTTGTAGTTTGCAAAGGATCAAAACACAAGCGGGAAGGTAATAGTGATTGCAACGTAAAAGTAAAGGAAAGCGGTAAATGATGGAGGTGTAAACAATGATGGTGATATGGACCGGAGTCACATGATGTTCACTAGTGATGTCTCTCTCCCAAAAGACGATAAACAACTATGCTTGGGTAAACAAATCATAGTTGTGCAATTGACAGAATTATGATCACACCGCAATGCTAATTATGCTACTTGATAGTTAGAGGTTCAATAGTAATGGGTAGTACGCCAAGACAAGTAGACTGTTTATTCATCAACATCTACTTACTAATCATCCACCTTGAGATATCAATCCAGAACATCTCGCCGGTATTAAGTTGCGAGCCCCACCGAAAGTGTAAACTCAAAGCAACGGACAACTACATTAACGAACTATGCGTAAGGTAAACAATCCTTGAAACCATGGTCACAAGCACCATTGTTTTCTCCATGGTGGCAACAAGCACATCCCCTAGTCACATGTTTGTGTCACTCAAGCTAGACATCGAGAGGCATGAACCCACAATCATGCATAACGCTCCCTCTTGGAGTTACAATCTACTACACGGCCAAAGCAATAAATAGCAACGGATAACATGCATGAATCACTAAGGAACATAATATAAAAGGATAATCAAATATATAACTCATAACAATCTGAACATAATCTCATAATCCATCGGATCCCAACAAACCGAGCATAGCAAAAGCAAGAGAATTACATAGATGCCTTGATCATGTAAGGAAGCTCACAAGGACTAACCATTGAAGCACAAGATTGGAGAGAAGACATCACATAGCTACTTGTCATGGACTCATGGTCCAAGGAGTACTACTCACGGCACGTCCGGGAAGCGTCCATGGCGGTAGAGAAGCTCCCGGAGGTCAATTCTCCCTCCGGCAGGGTGCCGGGAAGAGGTCTCGTGATTCTCCCGATCTCAGAAGCATTGCGGCGGCGGAACGATGGAGAAATTGGCGATTCCAGAAGTTGTGTAAGGGTATCCTCTCGGGACTCTAAATATAGGCAAAAGGAGGGCACCAGAGGTGGTGGGACCCACCCAGGCGACCTCCTAGCGCGGCCTAGGGCCTCGCCACGCCAACAGGCCGCCTGGGAGGCCCCTTGCCCCCCTCTGGCCCATCTTCGGTGATCCGGAAGCTTCTGTTTTGCAGATTTTTTATATATTTTTCTGGAATTTTTAGGGCTTCGGAAAATTGGGTAAAAGCCCCTGCAAAATAGACATCAGTAGACAGAAACTGGCACTGGGTGCACTGAGTTAGTAGGTTAGTCCAAATATGTGTAAAATGATATAAAAGTGTAGAAAAACATATAACAATGTCACCCAGAAGATCATGGAACAAGCAGAAATTATAGATACGTTTGGGACGTATCAACATCCCCAAGCTTAATTTCTGCTCGTCCTCGAGTAGATAAATGATAACACAATATTTTATGTGGTGACATGCTAGAGCTCTCGCTGTCCATGACTCGAATGTAAGAACTTCAAAGTAAAGCAAGTGAGATATGCAATTGAAGTCAAAACAATAACAAGCAAGAGTCTATATCTAGTATTGAGTTTAGCAAAGTAAGGACATAAAGGTGCAAGAGCTCTCGCTGTCCGTGACTCGAATGTCTCCAAATGGTGTTTGCGTTTGAGAAGTGAGAGATGGGTTGAGATCATAAAATATATTTTTATTGAGAACTCAATCTACTAAAATTTCACACTTAGTCTCCTTCGGAATCTTATTTTGACTCATCCCCAGACCACTAGTCAGGCACAAATCAAAATGATCATCTCCCATTCGATTTTGAGCACTCATGCAAAGGATGAGCGTAAGCAAGATATGTTGGAACTTAGGATGGCAAATAGAATAATGATGGGGAAGGAAGACAAAAAGGTGTGAAAGGCTCACATCAATGAGGACAACCATAGGCAAGAGAAAGCCAAATGATATATATGATGTGAGGAGTAGGGATTGCCATGTAACGGATGCACATATGAGCTAAGGTAAGCTCTCCAATAGAACTAGTGAGGGTGCATCCAACTTGTTTGCTCATGAAGACCTAGAGCTCATTTGAGGAGGCTCATCATTGGAATGTGCAAACCAAGTTCTATAGTGTAAGGGTCCCCACATAGTTATGCATGAATGATAATCTCTATGTAGTAGAAATATAGCAATGGAGTACGAGTATGGATCTTCCAAAAGGAATAGTAGTGTTGCCCCCTTCTCTCTTTTTTTTCTTTTTTTTTCTAACCTCTTTGGCTCTTTCTTTTATCTCTCATTTGTCCTCGTTGGGGTCTTTTGTTTGTCCTTTTTGGGATCTTTTCCTCACTTAAGGGCAACACTCTATGTTTTACATGAATATAAAAAGAAAAATCATCACACTTTATAGGAAGTACTCAACATAAAGACAAGTGAAAACTATCATGATGTATGCAAATGTATGCATGTGCCAGTGTAGCAGGATATGCAATGATACTAGCGCGTCATGTAGTAGTAATGAGGGAAAGGCCCAACTAGCATGCGGCTCTACGATCAAGCAAAAGCATGTATGACATGAAGATCAAGTCATAAGATGGTGGATGTTGCATGGCAATCTATCTCGGAAAGGCTATGGAAATGCCTTAGTAGGTAGGTATGGTGGCTCTTTTGAGGAAAGATATAATGAGGCTTATGTATGACAGAGCGTATCACGTCATGGGTTGGGATGCACCGGCGGAGTTTGCACCAACTCTCAATGTGAGAAAGGGCAATGCACGGTACCGAAGAGGCTAGTAAAATATGGATAGTGGAACCGCCAACAATCGAATGCTCACATTAATCCGAAGAACGCATACACTTATTATCGGTAACTCTCTATCTAGTTAGAAAATTCACAAAGAGACAAGTACCCCGAGGAGGAGTGTTTGGGGGTTTGGTTATCCTTGCGCATCCTCGACTCATGGTAACGTGAGGGTACTCTATATATTCCAACCCCTCGAGAGGTTAGCGATCAATTTAGTAGCTAGAGTTCTCAACTAATTTTAGTTTTTGAAAAACACAAGGATTTCCCAAAATACGACACCTATCACTAATAGGCTCAAGCTCTTGGCACCAATAGTCCAAACATTACTCAAATCAATACCTCAAGACTATTGCAAGTTACTACTATACTTAAATAGCAACCTCAATTACCTACTCATGCAAGACACACAACTTAGTGCAACGATCCAACTCTCTAAACAAGATAAGCATGATAACTCAAGAGAGTTCCATAAGCAACTTAAATAATAGCTATTAAAAAGATAAGCATGAAAACTAAGAGCTCAGCATGACAGTAGCTACGAAAAGATGAAGAACACACGAAAAATATAAGCATGAAAGCCTATGTTGTGTTCTAGAGTGGAATGGAGCGTGTCTCTCTCCCAAAAAAGGTAAGCCGGGTTCTGACTTGTTATGAACAGCAAGCAAAACTAAAAAAACTAAAAAGTAAAGAGCGAGACGCTCCAAGCATAGCACATAACATATGAAGTGATAAATCTATAGCATGGAGATGGACGAACTGATAATTGTTGATAGAGAAGGGGATGCACGGGGGCATCCCCAAGATTAGACGCTTGAGTCTTCTTTGAATATTTATGGGGGTGCATGGGGTCATCCCCAAGCTTGAGCGCTTGACACTCCTGTATCTTCTTTCATCATCTCCCATCGCATACTTGAAAACTCCCTTCATACGAAACTCATCATAAGCTGATTAGAGTGGTTAGTTCCCTTAATAAAATAATTCATTACCTGCTGGAAATAAAGATTTTCATGAAAATCTACTGCTTATTATGAATTCCAAAAGGTTTTTGCAAATAAAAATTAAGCTTAGGATTTGCAAAACAATGAAAATGCAAAACATGGCAGAATTTGTGAAAAACAGAACAACGGGTAGCAAATAATTTATTCGGGGCACTTCTGCAACTCAAATCAAAAAACTCAGAAAATATACCACAAAGGAAATTATATAGATCATGTTGTAAAAAACATTCAGATCAAAAAGATGATGTGGTGAGTTTTGGCGAATTTGTCCGTCAAGCACACAAAATCTGTTTCTGGACAGCATGTCACAATTTTTGAACTTTCTTGCAATCGGAGGCTATAACTTGGCACAAAGCTTAAAAATAAAGATACAATGATGTTGCTACAGTAGTAATAAGCATCAAGGCCACTAAAACAGAAAGTAAAAACAAATTGGGTTGCCTCCCAACAAGCGCTTTCTTTTATGCCTTTGAGCTAGGCATAATGCAAGAAGATCAAGTTGTATCAGTTGAACCATCATCAAGATCATCAAAGAGGTCTTCAATAATACAACTTGTCTTAAGAGGACTCTCAAAGATAGGCTTAGTGGCAACACTTCTAGGAGCAAAATCACAGGTAGTAAGACCAATTGTAATTTCATTCCTAATTCTACTTAAGAGAGGTATCTCTTCCAAGGTCTTCAATGTTTCAACGCCCTTAGCATTAGGTATACTTGTTTTGGGTTGAGGAACCTTGGGTATGTTAACAAACCTAGGTCCCTTCCTTGCGGGGGTTTCTACCTTTTTAGTCTTGATGGAGGATAGGGTAGTTCCTAAAGTTTCAAAAATATCCTCGATCTTATCAATCCTAGAAGGATCCACATCATGTGATTTAAGGGTCTCCAAAATTTTGTAAATTTTTTTCATGGAGCTATCAAGTCTATTTAAGTTCCCTTGAATCCTACGATCTACTTCATTAATTTTACTCATGCTTGGCATCTCTAGCTCTATTTTCTCAAGTTTACTCATAACATGAGATAAAGTGATATCATCCTTTATGTCAACAATAGGTGGGATTCCGACAAGATTTTCCATAACGTTAAGAGCCTCCCCAACGGGAGCTTCCAAGAAATTCCCTCCTATTGTTGTGTCTAGAGCAAACCTATGCCAAGAAGTTATACCAACATAAAAATTTCTAAGAAAAATAGTGGTGGATTGCTTCTTGGTAGCTCTATCTTGAGAATTTTTAATTCTATACCAAGCATCTTTCAAACTTTCTCCAACCCTTTGTTTGAAGGTGAGAATCTCTCCTTCTGGTGCAACACTAGAGGTAAAGGACTTAGGCATACTGACTAAACAAAGCAAAGTAACTAATTTTTTTGTGGTTTTTGGTATAAGACTCTAAAGCAAAAACTAAAAAGCAAACTAACAAGACTAAAAAGCAAAGGTAAAGGATAGTGTACAACTCCCCTATCTTGAAGACAGGAGTCCCCAGCAACGACGCTAGAAATTTGCTTGATGACGAGTTGATGGATATACTTCTCGCCCCTCGTTGGTTACCCCAAGTGGAACGTGGAGATGTAGTCAGCAGCAGATTTCCCTTACACGGAGACTGTAAGGTTTATCAAACCAGGAGGACTCCTAGGCTCAACAAGTAGGTGTCCTCCACCCTTGCGCTAGCAGAAGACGTGGACCTGCACACACAACAAATAACTTTTCTCCCAACGAGTACAGAGAGGTTGTCAATCTCTCCGGCCTTGTAGTTTGCAAATGATCAAAACACAAGCAGGAAGGTAATAGTGATTGCAACGGAGAAGTAAATGAAAGCGGTAAATGATGGAGGTGTAAACAATGATGGTGATATGGACCGGAGTCACATGATGTCCACTAGTGCTTTCTCTATCCCAAAAGATGATAAACAACTATGCTTGGGTAAACAAATCATAGTTGGGGAATTGACAGAATTATGATCGCACCGCAATGCTAATTATGCTACTTGATAGTTAGAGGTTCAATAGTAATGGGTAGTACGCCAAGACAAGTAGACCGTTTGTTCATCAGCATCTACTTACTAATCATCCACCTTGAGATATCTATCCACAACATCTCGCCGGTATTAAGTTATGAGCCCCACCTAAAGTGTAAACTCAAAGCAACGGACAACTACATTAATGAACTATGCGTAAGGTAAACAATCCTTGAAACCATGGTCACAAGCACCGTTGTTTTCTCCCTGGTGGCAGCAAGCACATCCCCTAGTCTCATGTTTCTGTCACTCAAGCTAGACATCGAGGGGCATGAACCCACAATCATGCATAACGCTCCCTCTTGGAGTTACAATCTACTACCCGGCCAAAGCAATAAATAGCAACGGAGAAAATGCATGAATCACTAAGGAACATAATATAAAAGGATAGTCAAATATATAACTCATAACAATCTGAACATAATCTCATAATCCATCGGATCCCAACAAACCGAGCATAGCAAAAGTAAGAGAATTACATAGATGCCTTGATCATGTAGGGCAGCTCACAAGGACTAACCATTGAAGCACAAGATTGGAGAGAAGACATCACATAGCTACTGGTCATGGACTCATGGTCCAAGAAGGACTACTCACGGCACGTCCGGGAAGCGTCCATGGCGGTGGAGAAGCTCCCGGAGGTCAATCCTCCCTCCGACAGGGTGTCAGGAAGAGGACTCCTGACGCTCCTGATCTCGGAAGCGTTGCGGCGGCGGAACGATGGAGAAATTCGTGATTCCAGAAGTTGTGTAAGGATTTCCTCTCGAGACTTTAAATATAGGCCAAAGGAGGGCACCAGAGGAGGTGGGGCCCACGCAGGCGACCTCCTGGCGCGGCCTAGGGCCTCGGCGCGCCAGCAGACCGCCTGGGAGGCCCCTTGCCCCCCTCTGGCCCATCTTCGGTGATCCGGAAACTTGTGTTTCATTGATTTTTTACATATTTTTTTTGGAACGTTTCAGGCTTCGGAAAATTGGGTAAAACCCCGTGCAAAATAGACATTAGTAGACGGATACTGGCACTGGGTGCACTGAGTTAATAGGTTAGTCCAAATATGTGTAAAATGATATAAACGTGTAGAAAAACATATAACAATGTCATCCAAAAGATCATGGAACAAGCAGAAATTATAAATACGTTTGGGACGTATCATATAGCTCCATCTTTAGTCCCGGTTGCACCCCTTTAGTCCTTGTTTCAGCCACCAACCGGGACTAAAGCTCATTTTCAGCAGCACAAAGGGCGGGAAGCAGAGACCTTTAGTTCCGGTTGGTGGCTACAACCGGGACTAAAGGGCGGCCTTTAGTCCCGGTTGAGGCCACCAACCCGGACTAAAGTCCTGCGGCTCGCACGGCGCCGAGCGCGTCGATGTTTAGTCCCACCTTGCTAGTCGAGGAGCGTCGAGAGTCGTTTTTAAGCGCAGCTGCGCCACCCCTCTCGAGCTCCTCTCTTATGCAGGCCATTTGAATAGATGGTATCTTGCTAGCTCTTTATGAGACCGCAAAACATAAATGCACAGCACTTTGAAAGGTCAAGGGCTGACTAAACATTGTAATTCATAGCAACGAAGATCCAGTCATAGTCATACTCAATATCAATCAAAAGCAAAGCATAAAAATGACAGAGGTGCTCTCTAATTGGTGCTTATATAAGAGGAGGATGACTCGACAGGAAAATAAATAGACATGCCCTTCGCAGAGGGAAGCATTGATTTGCAGAGGTGCCAGAGCTCAAGCTTTGAAAACAGAGATAATAATTTTGGGTGGCATGCTTTCATTGTCAACGCAATGACCAAGAGTTCTCAATATCTTCCATGCCACTCATGCTATAGGCGGTTCCCAAACAGAAAAGTAAAGTTTTAACTCCCCCACCACCAATCAATCACACTCCACGGCTAGCCAAATCCTCGGGTACCGTCCATGCTAACATCAATCCGGGGGAGTCTTGTTTTACAGTTATGTTTTCGATGTAAGCGTGGAACTGGGCATTCCAAATACCGGCCCCTTTCTCGTGAATGACTGTGAATAAACACATGTCGAGGATAACACTCCTAGCATGGAAGATACCAATAGCCCTCTGTCACCACATGAGTGGTTCGGGCATGCAAAACAGATTATTTCTTAAAGGTTTAGAGAATGGCAGATGCAAATTTACTTGGAACGGCTGGTAGATACCGCAAATAGGTAGGTATGGTGGACTCTCATGGAAAAACTTTTGGGTTTATGGGAGCGGATGCACAAGCAGTATTCCCGCTTAGTACAAGTGAAGGCCAGCAAAAGACTAGGAAGCGACCAACTAGAGAGCGACAACAGTCATCAAGATGCAATGAGTTTGACTAACATTGAATGCAAGCATGAACAGGATATAAATCACCATGAACACGAACATCATAGAGGCTATGTTGATTTTGTTTCAACTACATGCATGAACATGCGCCAAGTCAAGCCACTTGAATCATTCAAAGGAGAATACCATCATATCATACTACATCATAGTCATCTCAAAATCTATGTTGGCATTCAAGACAAACCATTATAAGCTCTAGCTAATTAAGCATGGCATCAGAAACTATGATCTCTAAGTTGTCATTGCAAACATGGTTCTCTCACAACAAAGCTAAATCTGGGACGACAAGCTAGTCATATTTACAAAAACAAAATAGATAGAGTTCATACCAGCTTTTCCAGTCTCAGTCACTTCATCATATATCATCATTATTGCCTTTCACATGCACGATCGAACGATGTGAACAATAATAAGAGTGCTCGTGCATTGGACTAAGCTGAATTTGCAGGCAAACACAAAGGAGAAGACAAAGTAAAATGGCTCTTTGAAAGCTAAACATGTATGCATGCAAGAGCCACTAAACATTGTAACCAATATCTTCTACCTTGACCCACAGAAAAAGAAAACTATTTACACGGGAAAGCTCCCAACAAGCAAAAGAAGAAAGGAAAATCTTTTTGGGTTTTCTCAAAAGGATACAAAACAAGAAAACAAGAAAAAGAAAATAAACTAGCATGGATGATACAGTGACAAAGTGTAAAACAACGACTAAGAAAGTGAAAGCATAAGCATGAATGTAAAGTTGGTGCAAACACGTACTCCCCCAAGCTTAGGCTTTTGGCCTAGCTTGGTCTACTCCCAAGGAGGGAAATAACCAGCTCTGGGATACTCCGGAGCGGACTGTGGATGCCACTGCTGTGTGAGCTCCTCTGGCTCCCACTGATAAACTGGCATCTGGTACTCGACTCACGGCTCGGGCACGGGCACTTGTGGTTGGGCCAAGCCCCAATACGCGTAGATGTACGAGGGCATAATAATGTACCTGCCTGCATAAAGGTTGAACAAAGAAGGAGCAGGCAGAGTAATAGTCTCTCGAGTACCCTGACTAAATACCAGGTTATAAATCATCCGTCTACTAGCATCTCTATCCAGAAAATCATGGCGAACCATGTTGTCATAATCCAGATATTTCTCAGGAAGAAGCATTTCTTCTTCCTTGCGAAGTCTAATAGGTATCTCAAAGTGTCTAGCAAGACGGGTAGCATAGATACCTCAATAGACGACACCTTTGGAACGAGTTGTGTTCAAACGCTGAGCTACTATAACACCTAGCCTATAAGTCTTATTGCTATAAAGGCCTTCGCGCAAAACCACAAGGTCTGGAGAGCTAAGTGATCCAGCCTCCCCACGGCCAATCAAACATTTTCCCACAAATAATGAGAAGTACCGAAGCACAACAAAATGTATGCTAGCAATTCTAGCGTGAGACACTCCTCTCTCCTCTCCAACAGCAATAGTACCTATGAAATCCTCCAAGTCCCGTGCACGAGGATCATGAATATCCCCAACATAAGGTAATTTGCACACATTGCCAAAATCATGTAGTGTCATGCACTGGGGGATATCGTATAACATGAACTCAACCATAGGAGGATTCTTCCTCGGATAAAAGTTGAAGCTTTGAACGAAAATATTGGTGAGGAGGAGGTATTGTGGGCACTTATCTTCAACAAACGCGGTAAGACCTGTGTTCTCCACCAAGTAATAAAAGTCTTCATAAAGCCCGGCGGCGCGCAAAAATTCATCACTTGGCCACTCGCACGCTCGAACTTGTGTGACTCGAGCAACTACGTACTTGGGGTGGTTCTTCTCATCCTCCTTGGGGTTACGGCTTGAAGAGCCTCTCAAGAACCTCCTCATCTTTTTCCTTTTCTAGCTCTGAAAAATTCTGAAATTTTTAGAGACTTCGAAAGAAAAGTGAATAAAGATTAACCCAACTCGTAGCAACTACTCCTACTAGTGCCTAGAGACCGTATCACGTGCTAAAACTACTTGGGACCAGCTAAAATCAACATTTCAAGCTCAAGAACAGGGTCACCAAGGTAGCAAAAATACGCGAAGGATAAAGCACTAGAGTTGAAACTAATTGGACCAATGGAGGAGTCACTTACCAAGGAGTAATTTCCGCAAAACGGTTTGGAGAATGGTGCTTTGAGCATGGAAATCGAAAATCACACCCAAATGAGCAAGAACACGGGTTTGAGCTGCGAAACGATTTTTTCTGGATGTAGAAGAAGAGGATGGGAGCTGGAATGAGTGGAGGGGGTCCCTATGGGCCCCACAAGCTTGGTGGCCGGGGCGAGGGGGAGCCCGCACCATCAGGGCTTGTGGTCCACTGATGTGGCCCCCAGGCCAGCTCTCAGTCCTAGTATTTTTCAAATATTCCAGAAAAAATCATACTAGATTTTCACAGTGTTCAGAGAACTTTTATTTTTGGGGTACGTTTCCACCGGATGCTAAGACAGAAAACAGGGAAAACTAAACTAAACCTATCATTTTTCTTCTAAGCAACAGAAAGTGAAAGCTTAAAACAGAGGTACGTGACTCTTTGATTCATCCGTTTCATGGTCATCGAAAAAAATCCGTCAATGGGGTTGATCAAATCCTCATGACAAAACTTTCTCGAATCGCAAAAGAGAACGGAGAATTTCGAATAGCCACTAGGTCACCTCAATGGGGATATGAATCTCCCCAACAAGCAAATCATACTTCATCTTGACACGAGGAATAGGCCATTCAAAGCTCCCAATAAGAATCGATGAAGTTTTTTCTATAGAACTGATGCAATGTACTTGATATTGTTTCTTCGGAAAGTGCACTGTATGCTCATTACCGTTGACATGGAAAGTGACATTGCCTTTGTTGCAATCTATAACAGCCCCTGCAGTGTTTAAAAAGGGTCTTCCGAGAATGACAGCCATGGCATCGTCCTCGGGAATATCCAAGATACCAAAGTCAGTTAAGATGGTGGTGTTAGCAACCACAACAGGCACATCCTCGCAAATGCCGACTGGGAAAGTAGTTGATTTGTTGGCCATTTGTAGAGAAATTTCAGTGGGTGTCAACTTATCCAGTTCAAGTCTACGATAAAGAGAGAGAGGCATAACACTAACACCGGCTCCAAGGTTGCATAACGCAGTTCTTACGTAGTTTCCTTTAATGGAGCAAGGTATAGTGGGCACTCCGGGATCACCAAGTTTCTTAGGAGTTCCACCTTTGAAAGTGTAATTGGCAAGCATGGTGGTATCTTCCGTTTATTAGTCACGATATCTATCATGTACTTGGCATATGGAGACATTTTGAGCATATCAATTAACCGCATCTGCAGAAAGACGGGTCTTATCATTTCAATAAAGCGCTCAAAATCCTCATCATCCTTTTTCTTGGATGGCTTAGGAGGAAAGGGCATAGGTCTCTGAACCCATGGCTCCCTTTCTTTACCATGCTTCCTAGTAGTGAAGTCATTCTTATCGTAACTCTTAGGTTGTGGGTTATCAGGATTAACCGTAGGTTCAATCTCCACATCCTTATCATTGCTAGGTTGAGCATTATTATGAACATCGCTGTCCATATTGTAACCAGGTTCATGTTCATCACCAGATTGTGTTTCTGCATCAGACGCAGAAATATCATTTGGTTCTTTAGGTGTGACGGTATTTGGTGAACTGACATGTAGGTTTCTATCATCCTTCTTCTTAGGATGTCTGGGTGTATCAGCATTAATTCCTTGAGAATCTTGATCAATTCTCTTAGGATGGCCTTCAGGATACAAAGGTTCCTGAGTCATTTTGCCTCCTCTAGTAATGACTCTGACAGAGTTGTCATTTAATTCATTGAGCAAGTCATTCTGAGCTTTATGTACTTGTTCTACCTGAGTAGTAATCATAGAGGCATGTTTACTCAGAAGCTTCAGATCATTGACATTTCTGTCTACACAAGCACTTAAATGACTAAGCATACGAGTACTTTGTTCCAAATGTCTGCTAACATAATCATTGAAACTCTGTTGTTTGGCAACAAAGTTGTCAAATTCATCAAAGCATAGGCTAGCAGGTTTGTCAAAAGGAATATCACTCTCATCAAACCTACGCAGAGAATTCAACTCTACTACTTGTATCGGGTTATCGAGACCATGGATTTTTTCGATGGGCGGTAGATTTTTGACATCTTTAGATCTAATGCCTTTCTCTTGCATAGATTTCTTGGCTTCTTGCATATCTTCGGGACTGAGGAATAGAGTACCTCTTTTCTTAGGAGTTGGCTTAGGAGGTGGTTCGGGAATAGTCCAAGCATTATCGCTGATCAAGATGTTATTCAGTAGAATCGCAGCTTGTTCTATAGTTCGTTCCCTAAAAACACAACCGGCACAACTATCTAAGTGGTCTCTAGAAGCATTGGTAAGTCCGTTATATAAGATATCCAGTATCTCGTTCTTCTTAAGAGGGTCATCAGGCAAAGCATTCTGTAGCTGGATGAGCCTCCCCCAAGCTTGTGGGAGACTCTCTTCTTTGAGTTGAGAAAAGTTGTATATTTCCTACAAGGCAGCTTGCTTCTTATGGGCAGGGAAATATTTATCACAAAAGTAATAGACCATATCCTGGGGACTACTCACATATCCAGGAGCAAGAGAAGTGAACCAGGCTTTAGCATCATCCTTTAGAGAGAAAGGAAACAACTTAAGGATATAGTAGTAGCGGATCTTATCCTCACTAGTGAAAAGGGTGGCTATATCGTGTACTTTGGTAAGATAGGCTACGACCGTCTCAGACTCATGACCGTGGAAGGATCAGATTCGACTAGAGAGATTATCTTAGGGTCGGCAGAGAATTCATAATCCTCATCGGTGACAAAGATAGGTGAAGTGGCAAACTTCGGGTTCATCCTAGCTTTCAGAGATTTTTCCTTCCACTTGAGAAGTAATTTCTCAGCGTCATAGGCATCCTTACACGCAAGAAAATCCTCAGCTATCTCTCCCTCCATAACATAACCCTCAGGTATATCAGGCAATTCATATCTAGGAGAGCTAGATCTAGTAGGAGCAAAAGCAGGTTCTATCTCAATAGTATCGCCAGTTTCAGAAGCATCACGAGCATTGGCAGTAACTCTAGCAATATGAGCATCAAGGAATACCCCTAGTGGTATATCAAGCAAAGTAGTATCTCTAGCAGTATCAAGCATAGCATCATCAGGCAAAAAAACATCTCTAGCAGTATCAAGCATAGCATCATCAGGCAAAATAGCATCTCTAGCATCATCAGGCAAAGCAGTATCAGGCATAGCATCTCTAGCAGTATCAGGCATAGTATCTCTAGCAGTATCATGCATAGTAGCATCATAAGCATCATCAAGCATAAGCGACATATCAAGATTTCTAGCAGGAGGTGGTGTCGCAGACTTACTCATAACTGAAGGTGAATCAAGTGCAGAGCTAGATGGCAGTTCCTTACCTCCCCTCGTAGTTGAGGGCAAGACTTTGGTTTTTGGATCTTTCAGATTCTTCATAGTGATCAGCAGATATAAATCCCAAGTGACTCAGAGAATATAGATATCCTTCCCCGGCAACGGTGCCAGAAAAAATGTTGTTGACGTGCAACTATTCCTGACTTGATGCCTCCACGGCAACGGAGCCAGAAAAGAGCTGCTTCCAGTTGCTCAACAATTAGAACTTGTCTTGCAATAGCCAACCAGCGTGTGGGATCGCGACAATTTTCGAGGATAGAGTATTCAACCCAAATTTGTTGGTTCGCGCGACGGGAAGTAAAAGAATATTCTCAAGTATTAGCAGCCGAATGTGTCAGATTCAACCACACCTGAAAGATTAGTATCTGCAAGCAAAGTATCTGTATCAAAGTAGTATGATAGCAACGGTGCCAGAAACGATCTGTTGACAAGGCAGACTATTCCTGACGGATGTATCAATGTCGCCAGTAAGTTTCCCGTGGACGGGAAATATTCTTTCCCGACAACGGTGCCAGAAAAAGTATTGTAGCAGGTAGCAGCAGTGTAACGAGTAACAGCAGTGGCAAGGAACAGCAGTAGCGACAGCAGTAGCAAGTAGCAGCAGTAGCGAGTAACAGCAGTAGCAAGTAGCAGTAGTAGCGAGTAACAGCAGCAGCAAGTAACGGTAGTAGCAACAGTAGTGGCAGCAGCAGCAGGACAAAGCAAGTAACAGTGGCAACAAGTAACAGTAGCAGCAACAGTAGTAACAACATCAGAGCAAAACAAGTAACACCAGCAGTGGGACAAACTCGTAGGCAATGGATTGGTGATTTGTCGGATGACATTCATCATGCAACAGTTATAACATAGAGAGATATGTGGCTAGCTCCTGTTTGTCAATGTGATGTAGGCATGCATTCCGTGTGTCGTCATACATGCTTAGGGAAAAGAACTTGCATGACATCTATTGTCCATCCCTCCCGTGGCAGCGGGGTCCAAGTGGATACTACGGGATATTAAGGTCCTCGTTTTAATAAAGAACCGGACCAACGCATTAGCACTTGGTGAACACATGAACTCCTCAAACTATGGTCATCACCGGGAGTGGTTCCGGTTATTGTCACTCCAGGGTTGTCGGATCATAACACATAGTAGGTAACTACAACTTGCAAGATCGGATCTAAAACACACATATATTAGTGACAACATAATAATTTCAGATCTGAAATCATGGCACTCAGGCCCTAGTGACAAGCATTAAGCATGGCAAAGTAGTAGCAACATCAATCTCAGAACATATTGGATACTAGGGATCAATCCCCATCAAAACTAACTCGATTACATGATAGATCTCATCCTACTCATCACCGCCCAGCAAGCCTATGAATAAATTACTCACGAACGATGAAGAGCTTCATGGAATTGGAGAGGGAAGAAGGTTGATGATGACGATGGCGATGATCTCCTTGATCCGGAGCCCAAAACGGACTCCAGATCTGCCCTCCATACGAAGAACAGGATGTGGCGGCGCCTCTGTGTCGCAAACAAGATGAAATCTTCTCTCTTGATTTTTTTCGGGACGAAAGAGAATAAATAGCGCTGAGTTTGGGGGCGGTAGAGCTCGTGGGCGCCACAAGCCCTGACGCCGCGGCCTGGGGGGGTGGCCGCGGCCACACGGCTTGAGGCCCACTAGCTCACCCCCTCCGGTGGATCTTTGCGTAGGTATTTTTCATATTTTCCAGAAATATTCTCCGTAAATTTCCAGGACGTTCCGAGAACTTTCATTTCTACACAAAAACAACACCATGGCAATTCTGCTGAAAACAACGTTAGTCCAGGTTAGTTTCATTCAAATCATGCAAATTAGAGTCCAAAACAAGGGCAAAAGAGTTTGGAAAAGTAGATACGATGGAGACGTATCAGGGCCCCACTCGGGAGTGGTAACAACCCTACATCTCGAGCCCTGAGGGTGATGTTTTCTTATGGGGTGTGTGATAGTACAGGACATTGAACCCTCGGTCAGGAGCTTGGGGTGGCTTATATAGAGTGCAGCAGGACCGGCCGAGCCTCATTACAAGGGCGAATTAATGATAATAACTACGGATGTTACTAGTAACACTAGCTCTAACTCCAGCGTTAGTGGGAACACACGTCTTCACTGCACTTCATGTGTTAGTTTAATTCTGTAGTCGTTGCAGTCCCTTTGTTGCTCACGCCTTGCTGCAGTCCGAGTGTCGGGGCACACCCGACTGACACGAGACGATCCGAGTGACCTTGTGCAGGATGAGTGAAGATATGCTTGCTTGAGTGAGGTCATGACTGCACCGGTGGCTTTTGGGACGCTGATTTCCAAGTAGGGTCTTAGGCAGGCCTAGGGATGCGATACGTCTCCAATGTATCTATAATTTTTGATGGTTTCATGCTATTATCTTGTCAAACTTTGGATGTTTTGCATGCCTTTTATATAAATTTTTGGGACTAACTTATTAACTCAGTGCCAAGTGCCAGTTCCAGTTTTTTCCATGTTTTTGACCCCTTTGAGAGGAGGATTTTAAACGGAGTCCAAACGGAACGAAACTGCCAAAAAGATTTTTTTCCGAAACAGAAGAAGATCGGGAAGCCTGAGAATCAAGGCAGGGGCCTGCAGGGACCCCACAATCCCCCTAGCCGCGGCCAGGGGGCCCGTGCCTCCCAGGCTTGTGGGCTCCCTGGGCCACCTCTGCCCTAGGTCTTTCGCCTATAAATTTCCTAAAATCCCAGAAAAATCAAGAGATCATCGAAAGTACTTTTTCGCTGTCGCAAGCTTCTGTCTCCGCAAGATCCCATCTGGGGCACGTTCTGGTACCCTGCCGGAGGGGGATTCGGACACGGAGGGCTTCTTCATCAACACCATGTCCTCTCAGATGATGCGTGAGTAGTTCACCATAGACCTATGGGTCCATAGCTAGTCACTAGATGGCTTCTTCTCTCTCTTGGATCTTCGATACAAAGTTCTCCATGATCTTCATGGAGATCTATCCGATGTAATCTTCTTTTGCGGTGTGTTTGTCGAGATCCGATGAATTGTGGATTTATGATCAGATTATCTATGAATCTTATTTGAGTTTCTTCTGATCTCTCTTATGCATGATTTCATATCCTTGTAATTCTCTTCAAGTTGTGGGTTTTGTTTGGCCAACTAGATCTATGATTCTTGCAATGGGAGAAGTGCTTGGTTTTGGGTTCATACCATGCGGTGACCTCACCCAGTGATAGAAGGGGTAGCGAGGCACCCATCGTGTTGTTGCCATCAAGGGTAAAAATATGGGGTTTTCATCATTGGTTTGAGATTATCCTTCTACATCATGTCATCTTGCTTAAGGCGTTACTTTGTTCGTCACGAACTCAATACACTAGATGCATGCTGGATAGCGGTTGATGTGTGGAGTAATAGTAGTAGATGTAGAAAGTATCGGTCTACTTGTCTTGCACGTGATGCCTATATGTATGATCATTGCCTTAGATATCGTCATGACTTTGCGCGGTTCTATCAATTGCTCGACAGTAATTTGTTCACCCACCATAATATTTGCTATTTTGAGAGAAGCCTGTAGTGAACACTATGGCCCCCGGGTCTACTCCACACCATATTTTCAGCCTTACACTTTTACTTCGTTGCACTTTCCACCTTCAGATCTCACTTTGCAACCAATCTTGAAGGGATTGACAACCCCTTTATAGCGTTGGGTGCAAGCTCTTTGTGTTTGTGCAGGTACTCTAGACTTGACGAGATTCTCCTACTGGATTGATACCTTGGTTCTCAAACTGAGGGAGATACTTACTGCTCCTGTGTTGCATCACCCTTTCCTCTTCAAGGGAAAAACTGACGCAAGCAAGTATCCGTCAACGTGTCAATTTTTGGCGCTGTTGTTTGAGAAGTAGCAAGAAGAATTTCTGGCACCGTTGCCGGGGCGGATCAAGTCAAGAACTCATCCAAGTAAGTGTCGCAAACTCATCTCTTGCATTTACTTTGTTTGCCAGTTGCCTCTTGTTTTCCTCTCCCCCATTTCACCAATTTGCCTTTTTCGTTTGCCTTTTTCGTTCGTCTTTTCGTTCGCCCTTTTCTTGCTTGCTCTTTGTTCGCTTGTGTGTTTGCTTGCTTGCCAAAGTCACCATGACTAAAAACACCAAACTTTGTGACTTCTCGAATACTAACAATAATTATTTTATTAGTACTCCGATTGCTCCGCCACTAGTGCGGAGTCATAGGAAATCAATGCCGCTTTGCTAAATCTTGTTATGAAAGAGCAATTCTCCGGCCTTCCTAGTGAAGATGTCGCATCCCATCTCAATACCTTCATTGAGCTTTGAGATATGCAAACGAAGAAATATGTCGATAATGATGTGATTAAATTGAAGCTTTTTTCCTTTCTCGTTGCGAGATCGAGCAAAAACTTGGTTTTCGTCTTTGCCCAAAAATAGTATCGATTCTTGGGATAAGTGCAAAGATGCTTATATATCCAAGTATTTTCCGCCGACTAAGATTATCTCTCTCCGTAATGATATCATGAATTTTAAGCAACTTGACCATGAACACGTCGCACAATCTTGGGAGATAATGAAATTGATGATTAGAAATTGTCCCGCTCATGGCTTGAGTCTTTGGATGATTATACTAATCTTCTACGCTGGCTTGAATTTTGCTTCTAGAAATATCTTGGACTCCGCCTCAGGTGGAACGTTCATGGAAATCACGTTAGGAGAAGCCACGAAGCTCTTAGACAATATCATGACGAACTACTCTCAGTGGCACACTGAAAGGTCACCTACTAGTAAGAAACTACACGCTATAGAAGAAATTAACTCGTTGAGTGCTAAGATGGATGAGTTAATGAATTTGGTTCCTAGTAGAAGTGGTCCTTTAGATCCTAATTATATGCCCTTGTCTTCCTTGATTGAGAGTAGCAACGCTAGCTTGGACGTTCATTTTGTTGGTAGGAATAATTTTTTCAACAATAATGCTTTTAGAGGAAACTATGTTCCAGGCCTTTTCCTAGTAACTCCTCTAATAACTTTGGCAACTCCTACAACAATACTCATGGAAATTACAATAGATTACCCTCTGATCTAGAGAGTAATATCAAAGAGTTTATCAACTCGCAAAAGATTTTCAATGCGTCCATAGAGGAAAAACTACTCAAAATTGACGATTTGGCTAAAAGCATTGATAGAATGTCTAGTGATGTTGATGCTTTGAAAGTTAGATGTGCTCCTCCCAAGATCAATATGGATGAAACTTTGAAAGCTATGCGTGTTTCCATGATTGAGAGCAAAGAAAGAACCGCCCAAATTCGTGCTAGACATGAATGGCTTAAAAGCCGTGTTCTCGTGATAAGAATCACGAAGATCTTACAGTGCTTGGTGTGACTCCCATTGAATCTTTGTTTTCATGTGTCAAACCTAATGATGATGGGGCTGGATATGAATCCACTTTGGTTGAAAAGTGCCCCAATGATTCGGAGTCCGTCTATCTTGATGCTAAAAGCATTGAAAGTGGAATAGAAGATATTAAAACTTTGAGTAGTAATGAAATTACTACCTTGGATTTCAAGGAATTCAATTATTATAGTTGCTCCTTGATTGAATGCATTTCCTTGATTCAATCCATGTTAAACTCTCCACAGGCTTATAGCCAAAACAAGGCCTTTACCGATCATATCGTCGAAGCCATGATAAAATCTCTTGAAGAGAAACTTGAATTGGAAGTCTTTATCCCTAGAAAGCTTCATGATGAGTGGGAACCTACTATCAAAATCAAATTCAAAAACTATGAATGCAATGCTTTGTGTGATTTGGGTGCTAGTGTTTCCGTAATTCCAAAGTCGTTATGTGATGTTCTGGAATTTAATGAGATTGAAGAGTGTTCTCTTAATTTGCATCTTGCGGATTCTACTGTCAAGAAACCCATGGGAAGGATCAATGATGTTCTTATTATTGCAAATAGGAACTATGTACCCATGATTTCATTATGCTTGACATTGATTGCAATCCTACATGCCCTATTATTCTTGCTAGACCTTTCCTAAGGACTATCAGTGCTATCATCGATATGACGGAAGGGAATATTAGATTTCAATTTCCTTTAAATAAGGGTATGGATCACTTTCCTAGAAAGAAAATAAGATTGCCTTATGAATCCATGATGAGGGCCACTTATGGTTTGAGCACCAAAGACAACGATACGTGATTTTATCGCCTTATGCCTAGCTAGGGGCGTTAAACAATAGCGCTTGTTGGGAGGCAACCCAATGAATTTATTTATTTTTCTTTCTGTTTTGTTGCGTCCACACTATCATAATTCTGTTGTGATTGTGTCTTTTGTGTTTCTTTTTGTGTTTGAGCCAAGCAAAACCTTTATGACTAGTCTTGGTAATGGTTGTTTGATCCTGCTGGAAAAAGACACAAACTTTTTGCTCACGAGATGATTTTTCATTTTTATTCAGAAAGAGCTTTTGAGTTGATTATTTTGCTGCTGGTTGATATGCCTTTTCCCAGGCAGTCGTAAAGTTTCAGAATTTTTGAGGTACCAGAAGTATAGGAAGTATACAGATTGCTACAGACTGGTCTGTTTTTGACATATTCTATTTTTGTTGAGTTGATTGCTTGTTTTGATGAAACTATGGATAGTATCGGGGGGTACTAGCCATGGAAAAGTGAGAGTACAGTAGCCCAACACCAATACAAATAGAAATCAAGATTGCTACAATACCTAAAGAGGTGGTAGTTTGTTTTCTTATGCTAATGATATCACGAGTTTCTGTTTAAGTTTTGTGTTGTGAAGTTTTCAAGTTTTGGGTGATGTTCTCATGGACAAATATATAAGGAGTGGAAAGAGCTCAAGCTTGGGGATGCCCAAGGCATCCCAAGCCAAATTCAAGGACACCAAAAATCCTAAGCTTGGGGATGCCCTGGGAAGGCATCCCCTCTTTCGTCTTCAATCCATCGGTAACATTACTTGGAGATATATTTTTATTCACCACATGATATGTGTTTTGCTTGGAGCATCTTGTATCTTAGGAGTCTTTTCTTTTTGTTGTGTCACAATCATCCTTGCTGCACACCTCTAGAGAGAGACATGCACTATCGTGATTTTGCTAGAATGATCATTGTGCTTCACTTATATCTTTTGAGCTAGATAATTTTGCTCTATGTGCTTCACTTAGATCTGTTAGAGCACGGCGGTGCGTGATTTGGTAGTTGGCTTATGCTATGAAAGTAGTACCAAAGGTGATAGGTACCCAAAGAGGATACAAAAACCTTCATCTTCATGTGCATTGAGTAGAAAGAGCAGTTCTGATTCCTCTCAATTAGTTTTGAGGCGTGGATTTGGTAATATTAAGAGTTATGTTAGTAGGGTGTTGTGAATCTAGAAATACTTGTGTTGAAGTTAGTGATTCCCGTAGCATGCACGTATGATGAACCGCTATGTTAGGAAGTCGGAGCATAATTGATCTATTGATTGTCATCCTTTGTGTTGAGGTCGGGATCGCGCGATGGTTAACACCTACCAACCCTTCCCCTAGGAGTATGTGTTTAGCACTTTGTTTCGATTACTAATAAAAACTTTCGCAACAAGTATGTGAGTTCTTCATGACTAGTGTGAGTCCATGGTATAGATGCACTTTCACCTTCCACCATTGCTAGCCTCTCTAGTGCCGCGCAATTCTCGCCGGTACACAAACCCACCAAATGCCTTCCTCAAAACAGCCACCATATCTACCTACTATGGCATTTTCATAGCCATTCCGAGATATATTGCCACACAACTCCCACTGTTCCGTCTCATGACTTGTGCCGTCACTCTCATATTTCCATTGCATGATCGTAAGATAGCTAGCGAGATGTTTCAACGTCATACGCTGAGCTAGATCGTTGCACATCCCGGTACACTGTCGGAGGCATTTCCTATAGAAGTCAATTCTAAGCTTTGAGTTGTGAGTAAATAAAAGTGTGATGGTCATCATTATTAGAGCATTGTCCCATGTGAGGAAATTAAAAAAAAAGAGAGGCCAAAGAGCCCAAATAAAAAAAAAGATAAAAAAAGAGGCCTAAGAGCCCAAATAAAAAAAGAGAAAAAGAGAGAAGGGGCAATGCTACTATCTTTTTCCACACTTGTGCTTCATAATAGCACCATGTTCTTCATGATTGAGAGCCTCTCGTTTCGTCACCACCATATGCTAGTGGGAATCTTCATTATATAACTTGGCTTGTATATTCCAATGATGGGCTTCCTCAAAATTGCCCTAGGTCTTCGTGAGCAAGCAAGTTGGATGCACACCCACTAGTTCTCCTTTTGAGCTTTCACATACTTTGTATGGCAATCCCTACTCATTCACATTGATATCTATTAATGGGCATCTCCATAGCCTTTTGATATGCCGAGTCAATGTGACCATCTCCTCCTTTTTGTCTCACAATCGCCACCACACTCTATTCCACTTATAGTTCTATATCCATGGCTCACGCTCATGTATTGTGTGATAGTTATAAAAAGTTTGAGAAAGTAAGAGTGCGAAAACAATTACTTGGCCAATACCGGGGTTGTGCATGATTTACATTAGTTGTGTGAGGATGATGGACCATAGCCAGACTATATGATTTTGTAGGGATAACTTCCTTGGCCTTGTTATTTTGAAAGTTCATGATTACCTTGCTAGTTTGCTTGAAGTATTATTGTTTTCATGTCAATAGAAAACTGTTGTTTTGAATCTCACGGATGTGAACACTCATGTCACATGAAAGAAGTTGCAAAGGACAACTATTCTAGGTAGCATTCCACATCAAAAATTCATTCTTTATCACTTCCCTACTCGAGGACGAGCAGGAGTTAAGCTTGGGGATGCTTGATACGTCTCCAACGTATCTATAATTTTTGATGGTTTCATGTTATTATCTTGTCAAACTTTGGATGTTTTGCATGCCTTTTATATATTTTTTGGGACTAACTTATTAACTCAATGCCAAGTGCCAGTTCCTGTTTTTGTGTTTTTGACCCCTTTCAGAGGAGGATTTTAAACGGAGTCCAAACGGAACGAAACAGCCAAAAAGATTTTTTTCCGAAACAGAGGAAGATCGGGAAGCCTGAGAATTAGGGCAGGGGGCCTGCAGGGACCCCACAAGCCCCCTAGCCGCGGCCAGGGGGGCCGCGCCTCTCAGGCTTGTGGGCTCCCTGGGCCACCTCTGCCCTAGGTCTTTCGCATATAAATTCCCTAAAATCCCAGAAAAAATCAAGAGATCATCGAAAGTACTTTTCCTCCGCCGCAAGCTTCTGTCTCCGCAAGATCCCATCTGGGCACGTTCTGGTGCCCTGTTGGAGGGGGAATTCGTATGTGGAGGGCTTATTCATCAACACCATGACCTTTCCGATGATGCGTGAGTAGTTCACCATACACCTACGGGTCCATAGCTAGTAGCTAGATGACTTCTTCTCTCTCTTGGATCTTCAATACAAAGTTCTCCATGATCTTCATGGAGATCTATCCATGTAATCTTATTTTGCGTTGTGTTTGTAGAGATCCGATGAATTGTGGATTTATAATCAGATTATCTATGAATCTTATTTTAGTTTCTTCTGATCTCTCTTATGCATGATTTCATATCCTTGTAATTCTCTTCGAGTTGTGGGTTTTGTTTGGCCAACTAGATCTATGATTCTTGCAATGGGAGAAGTGCTTGGTTTTGGGTTCATACCGTGCGGTGATCTCACCCAGTGGCAGAAGGGGTAGCGAGGCACGCATCGTTTTGTTGCCATCAAGGGTAAAAAGATGGGATTTTCATCATTGGTTTTAGATTATCCCTCTACATCATGTCATCTTGCTTAAGGCGTTACTCTGTTTGTCATGAACTCAATACACTAGATGCATGCTAGATAGTGGTCGATGTGTGGAGTAATAGTAGTAGATGCAGAAAGTATCGGTCTACTTGACTCGGACGTGATGCCTATATGTATAATCATTGCCTTAGATATCGTCATGACTTTGCGCGGTTCTATCAATTGCTCGACAGTAATTTGTTCACCCACCGTAATATTTGCTATTTTGAGAGAAGCCTCTAGTGAACACTATGGCCCCCGGGTCTACTCCACACCATATTTTCAGCCTTACACTTTTACTTCGTTGCACTTTCCGCCTTCAGATCTCACTTTGCAATCAATCTTGAAGGGATTGACAACCCCTTTATAGCGTTGGGTGCAAGCTCTTTGTGTTTGTGCAGGTACTCTGGACTTGACGAGATTCTCCTAGTGGATTGATACCTTGGTTCTCAAACTGAGGGAAATACTTACTACTCCTCTGTTGCATCACCCTTTCCTCTTCAAGGGAAAAACCGACGCAAGCAAGTCTCCGTCAACATGTCAATTTTTGGCGCTGTTGTTTGAGAAGTAGCAGGATGCAAGTCCATAGGACTACCCCTATGTACAACCCCGTTAGTAGCCCCCGAATCAGTTGAGGTTTTACTAGCTGAGTGGAAGGCACACTTTGGTGCCCTCGGTGTCTCAGGGAAACCGAGGTTGTAGCTCGGGGCTACATCACTCGGTCTCTTAGTAAACAACTACGGATTCAAAAGCGGAATATTCCGAGTGTTGGAGCATGCCGACAAGCTTTCAATCGATAATATTTGAATACCCGGGAAGATGGATTCAATGATTCGGACGATTGCGGGTTCAGGGCTCCAATTGTCCAATCGGTGAGGTCTGACGGGTCTCACTCGTGCTACGGTACGGGCGATATGGTTGCTTTCTTGTGTTGTCCGAATGCTTGGGGTCCCATGGAAGGACGAGTGGTAGGGTATTCGGATCCCCTCATTATGCGTCGTGGATACGAAATCTATTCGGGCTATGAGGGAGGCGGTTTCTCCGTGATTTTTTGAATTGATGGAGCACGTTGGGGTAGCGAAATCAATAGTGATGTGGGTAGTGGAGGTAGTGGAGAGACGCATCGATTCCCGTGCCTAAAATGTCACTGTCGTGCTACACGAGCGTTGTCACCAGGATCCTGTGGATATTCCACGTGCTGGCGAAGTACTCGATGGGGTATGTTCCTATAGCGTATAAATGGGACAAGGTAGCGAGGGGAGGGAACCATGCCGCCAGATATGAGTCATTTCCATCCCCTCTCTCGAACCTTGCCACTATGGCTGAGAGTTCCTCGCCGCCTCTGACGTCCTCCCACCTCACCCACTCTGCCATGCAGCATGGTGAATGGCGCGACAGCGAAGGCCGAGCGGCCCAAGAAGGGCTCGCGCGGATCTTCCTTGAGTGTCGGGATGCTCCCACAGAGCTAGATTCCGGGCGACTCGTTGTCGTCCCAAGTCTCCAAAGAGCGCCTGCAGGAGCTGGAGAGTGAAGGTGTGGTGGTTCCGGGGAGATGGCGGCTACCGGATGAGGGCGAGCTAGAGCCCTCACCAAGAAGTGACGAGCGAGTGCTCCTGGTCATCATTGTGGAATGAGGTTTTTCGTTGCCCCCACATCAGTTCTTCCGTGCGTTCCTTGACTTTTTCAGCGCGCAGCTTCACCATCTTCCCCCCAATGTTGTCTCATACTTAGCCGCTTTCGTATCCTTGTGCGAGAACTTCCTCGGGTGCTATCCGCACTGTGGATTTTTCAAGCATTTTTTTCACGTGCCGAGTGATGACAGTGAAAAAGACTTCTCAGTCGGGGGGAAAGACGCATGTAGTGCAACTCTGCGGGGGTTTAGGAATATAGCTCAGAGGTAAAAGTAGTTTTCCTCAGATGTCCTTCCCCGACTCTATGAAGGGTTGGCAGGACTCCTAGTTCTATTACCAGGATGTTCCAGTTGGTGAGAGTCAGTCGGGCCTACCACCTTATTCACCTGAGCGAATTCAGTCGGCTCCATCATTGAGTGTGTCGAAGGAAGGGATGATAAACATAGATATCGTGGTGATAGCGTTGGTTGCTCTGTTGCATAAGAGTATCAATGGGATGGACCTTCTGGAAGTCTTTTTCCAGCAAAGGATCCAACCTCTATAGGCCATGGTTCACCCCATGTGGATGTATAGCGGTCCATATGATCAAACCCGCGTTCACCCAGAGGAGACCAGGGCGTAGGAACTGGAAGAAAAACTCAAGGCCATAACACCCATGCGAGACAATCCCAGGGTTCCAGGTTGGTGCCTTCTTTTCTCGGCGAAGCAGTCGCCGAATGAGGTAAGGCATCATGCGCTTGGATCGAGTGAACTTCTTCGTCGCTTACCGTTCATGTTTGTAATTTTGACTCCACCACTCGATATGCTTTTACAAGGCTCGTCAGCTCCGTTCCGGTGGTTGATCGCACACCTATCGATGTGGCGAGTGACACCGACCACCAAGAGGACTCGAAAGGGGAAGAAGATGAAGATGACGACGAGGAGACGGAGGAGAGTGGAGACGAACATGGGGACGAGGCGGAGTATTCTCCATCTCATGAAGTCCCGCCTGAGGATCGCTCCAAGGCGCGCCACGACCCTGGGTCTGTATTGGGGGTGCTAGGACCCCGAAGGTGGCGAAGCCGACTGTGTCGGCCATGCCGACCCGTAGTTCCAAACGAGGCTGGAGTGAGCCATAGGTGTGATACGTCCATTTTGCATCATGCTTTCATGTTGATATTTATTGCTTTTTGGGCTGTTATATTACTTGTGGTACCATATTTATGCCTTTTCTCTCTTATTTTGCAAGGTTCATTTGAAGAGGGAGAATTCAGTCAGCTGGAATTCTGGACTTGAAAAGGAGCAAGTCCTAGTCCACTATTCTGCACATCTCCAAATGCATTGAAAAGTTACGTGGATTTTTTTGGGATTATATAAAAAATACTGGGCGAAAGAACTACCGGAGGGGCGCTGCCAGGGCGCCACAAGCCCTGACACCGCCACCCCCCTCGTGGCGGAGTGGGGGCTTGTGGGCTCCCTGACGGCCCACTAGCCCCCCTCTTTTGCTATATGAAGCATCCTGGTCCAGAAAAAAATCAGACATGAGCTTTTTCGTGGTTTCGCCGCCGCCACGAGGCGGAACTTGAGCAGATCCAATCTAGAGCTCCGGCAGGACGATCCTGCCGGGGAAACTTCCCTCCCGAAGGGGGAAATCGTCGCCATCTTCATCACCAACACTCCTCTCGTCGGAGGGGAGGCATCTTCATCAACATCTTCATCAACACCATCTCCTCTCCAATCCCTAGTTCATCTCTTGTAACCAATCTTTGTCTCGCAACTCCGATTGGTACATGTAAGTTGTTAGTAGTGTTGATTACTCTTTGTAGTTGATGCTAGTTGGATTACTTGGTGGAAGAGTTTATGTTCAGATCCTTGATGCTATTCATTACACCTCTGATCATGATTATGATTATGTTTTGTGAGTAGTTACTTTTGTTCCTGAGGACATGGGATAAGTCATGTTAATAATAGTCATGTGAATTTGATATTCGTTCGGTATTTTGATATGTTGTATGTTGTCTTTTCCTCTAGTGGTGTTATGTGAACGTCGACTACATAACACTTCACCATATTTGGGCCTAGAGGACACTAGTTTAATGCTATGGTTAGACTTTGTCTTAATTCTTCTTTTGTAGTTGCGGATGCTTGCGAGAGAGGTTAATCATAAGTGGGATGCTTGTCCAAGTAAGGGCAGTACCCAAGCGCTCGTCCACCCACATATCAAACTATCAAAGTAACAAACGCGAATCATATGAACATGATGAAACTAGCATGACAGAAATTCTCGTGTGTCCTCGGGAGCGTTTTTCCTCCTATAAGACTTTGTTCAGGCTTGTCCCTTGCTACAAAAGGGATTGGGCCACTTGCTGCACCGTTGCTACTACTTGTTACTTGTTACTCTTTGCTTTCTACATTTCACCTCGCTACACAATCACTTGTTACCGCTACTTTCAGTGCTTGCAGTTATTACCTTGCTGAAATCCGTTTATCAGAGCCTTCTGCTCCTCGTTGGGTTCGACGCTCTTACTTATCGAAAGGACTATGATTGATCCCCTATACTTGTGGGTCATCAAGACTCTTTTCAGGCGCCGTTGCCGGGGAGTAAAGCGCCTTTGGTAAGTGGAAATTGGTAAGGAAACATTTTTATACTGTGCTGAAATTTATTGTCACTTGTCATTATGGAAAATGTTCCTTTGAGGAGTTTGTTCGGGGTATCTTCACGATGAACGGAAGCACGAGGAGTTTCTCCTCAACCTGAGGTACCTACTGAAAATATCTTCTATGAAGTTCCTTCGGGTATGCTTGAGAAACTGCTGGCTAATCCTTTCATAGGAGATGGATCTTCACATCCAGACTTGCATCTAATCTATGTAGATGAAGTTTGTGGTTTATTTAAGCTTGCAGGTTTGCCCGAGGATGAGATAAAGAAGAAATTCTCTCCTTTATCTTTGAAGGATAAGGCGTTGACATGGTACAGGCTATGTGATGATACTGGATCATGGGGCTACAATTGGTTGAAATTGGAATTTCATCAAAAGTTCTATCCTATGCATTTAGTACATCGTGATCGGAACTTTATTTATAAATTTTGGCCTCGTGATATGGAAAGCATAGCTCAAGCTTGGGGAGGCTTAAATTAATGCTATATTCATGCCCCAATCATGAGCTCTCGAGAGAAATCATCACTCAAAACTTTTATGCTCGGCTTTCTCATGAAGATCGTACCTTGCTTGACACTTCTTGTATCGGTTCTTTTATGAAGAAGGATATTGATCACAAGTGGAATTTATTGGAGAGAATCAAACGCAACTCTGAAGATTGGGAGCTGGAGGAAGGTAAGGAGTCAGGTATGAATTTCCAGTTTGATTGCGTTAAATCTTTTATTGAGACAAACACTTCTAGAGATTTTAGCGCTAAGTATGGACTTGACTCTGAGATAGTAGCTTCTCTATGTGAATCTTTTGCTGCTCATGTTGATCTTCCCAAAGAGAAGTGGTTTAAATATTATCCTCTTGTAGAAAGCAACATAGCCAAAACCAATCTAGTTGAGGAGAAAGTCATTGCTTTTAGTGATCCTGTTGTTCCTTGTGCTTACACTGAGAAACCACCATACCCTGCTAGGATAAAGGATTATTCTAAAGCTCCAACTGTGATACGTAGGGGTTACATTAGACCACTTGCACCCCATGAGGAGATTAGAGTTGAACCTAGTGTTGCTATTATCAAAGATCTCTTAGCCGAAGACATAGATGGGCATGCTATCAAATTCTGTGAGGACTATGCTAGAAATGCTAAACCTCACGAAAAGACAAACACGGACTTGTAGTTGGCCTGCCCGTTGTTTCTGTCAACATAGGAGATCACTGTTACCATGGTTTATGTGATATGGGAGCTAGTGTCAATGCAATACTCCGTTCTCTATATGATGAAATTAAAGATGAGATTGCACCTGCTGAGTTAGAACCCATTGATGTCACCATTACGCTAGCTTATAGAGACACTATCTGCCCTCTGGGAATTGTGAGAGACGTAGAAGTCCTGTGTGGAAAGACGAAGTATCCTACTGATTTCCTCGTCCTTGGTACTGCAAAAAATAGTTTCTGTCCCATCATATTTGGTACACCCTTTCTCAACACTGTCAGTGCTCACATTGATTGCATTAAGCAGACTGTCACAGTTAGTTTCGAGGGTGTGTCTCATGAATTTAACTTCTCCAAGTTTGGAAGACAACCTCATGAAAGAGAGTCGTCTGGTAGAGAAGAAATTGTTGCTATTGCCTCTATTGTCGTACCTCCTACGGATCCTTTAGAGCAATATCTTCTTGAGCATGAAAATGATATGCATATGGAGGAGAGAGATGAGATAGAGAAAATTGTCTTAGAACAATATCCTATTCTCAAGAATAATCTGCCTGTTGAACTGCTTGGGGATCCTCCCCCACCAAAGGGTGATCCTGTGTTCGAGCTTAAACAGTTGCCTGATACTCTTAAGTATGCCTATCTTGATGAGAAGGAGATATATCCTGTCATTATTAGTGCCCTCCTCTCAGAACACGAAGAGAAGAAGTTACTAAGGACTCTGAGGAAGCACCGCGCTGCTATTGGATATACTCTTGATGATCTTAAGGGTATTAGTCCTACTCTATGTCAGCACAAGATTAAAACTGATCCTGACTTCAAACCAGTTACTGATCATCAAAGGAGATTGAATCCTAAGATGAAAGAGGTCGTGAGAAAAGAAATATTAAAGCTTCTGGAAGCAGGAATCGTTTATCCTGTTGCTCATAGTGATTGGGTAAGTCCAGTACATTGCGTACCTAAGAAGGGAGGTATCACCGTCGTTCCTAATGATAAGGATGAACTAATCCCACAAAGGATTATTACCGGCTATAGAATGGTGATAGACTTCCAGAAACTGAACAAGGCAACCAGGAAAGATCATTGTCCTTTGTCGTTTATCAACCAAATGCTAGAAAGGCTATCAAAACACACACACTTCTGCTTTCTAGACGGTTATTCAGGTTTCTCGCAAATACCTGTTGCACAATCTGATCAAGAGAAAACCACTTTCACCTGCCCTTTCGGTACCTTTGCCTATAGACGTATGCCTTTTGGCTTATGCAATGCACCTGCCACCTTCCAAAGATGTATGATGGCTATATTCTCTGACTTTTGTGAAAATATTGTCGAGGTTTTCATGGATGACTTCTCCGTTTACGGGTCTTCCTTTGATGATTGCCTCAGCAACCTTGATCGAGTCTTACACGGATGCAAAGAAACTAACCTCATCTTGAATTGGGAGAAGTGCCACTTTATGGTTAATGAAGGTATCGTCTTCGGACACAAGATCTCTGAAAGAGACATTGAAGTTGACAAGGCTACGGTTGATGCAATTGAGAAAATGCCTTGCCCCACAGATATCAGAGGTATACGAAGTTTCCTAGGTCATGCTGGTTTCTATAGAAGGTTCATTAAAGACTTCTCTAAGATTTCTAGTCCTCTTACCAACCTCTTGCAGAAGGATGTTCCTTTTGTTTTTGATGAGGATTGTGAGGAAGCCTTCGAAATACTTAAGAAGGCTTTGATAACCGTACCTATTGTTCAACCACCTGACTGGAACTTGCCCTTTGAAATCATGTGCGACTCTAGTGATTATGTTGTTGGTGTTGTTCTAGGACAAAGTGTTGACAAGAAGTTGAATGTCATTCACTACGCTAGTAAAACTTAGAAAGTGCCCAAAGAAACTATGCCACTACGGAGATGGAATTTTTAGCAGTCGTGTTTGCATGTGAAAAATTCAGATCTTATATAGTTGACTCTAAAGTCACTATTCACTCTGATCATGCTGCTATTAAGTACCTCATGGAGAAGAAGGACGCTAAGACTAGGCTAATGAGATGGGTTCTCCTGCTACAGGAATTTGATTTGCACGTCGCTGACTGAAAGGGTGCTGATAACCCTGTAGCAGATAACTTGTCTAGGCTAGAGAATGTCCTTGATGACCCACTACCTATTGATGACAGCTTTCCTGATGAGCAATTGTCAACCGCACTTCACATAGTGCACCGTGGTATGTCGATTATGTAAACTATATCGTAGCCAAATACATACCACCCAGTTTCACCTATCAGCAAAAGAAGAAATTCTTCTTTGATTTGAGACATTACTTTTGGATGATCCTCACCTTTATAAGGAACGAGTAGATGGTGTTATTAGACGTTGTGTGCCTAAACATGAACAGGGACAGATCTTGCAGAAGTGTCATTCCGAAGCCTATGGAGGACACCATGCTGGAGATAGAACTGCCCAAAAGGTATTGCAATCAGGTTTCTATTGGCCCACTCTCTTCAAGGATGCCCGTAAGTTTTTCTTGTCTTGCGATGAATGCCAAACAATAGGGAACATCAGTAAGCGTCAGGAAATGCCTATGAATTATTCACTTGTCATTGAACCATTTGATGTCTGGGGCTTTGATTATATGGGACCCTTCCCAAGTTCCAATGGGTATACTCACATCTTAGTTGTTGTGGATTACGTTACTAGTGGGTAGAAGCTATCCCCACTAAAAATTCTGATCACCACACCTCTATTAAGATGCTTAAAGAAGTCATATTCCCAAGATTTGGAGTCCCTAGATACTTGATGACAGATGGCGGTTCACACTTCATTCATGGTGTTTTCCGCAAGATGCTAGCTAAGTATGATGTCAACCATAGAGTTGCATCTCCTTATCATCCTCAGTCTAGTGGTCAAGTTGAGTTGAGTAATAGGGAGATCAAGTTGATCCTACAAAAGACCGTCAATAGATCTCAAAAGAACTGGTCTAGCAAACTTGACGATGCACTATGGGCTTATAGGACTGCTTATAAGAATCCCATGGGCATGTCACTGTATAAAATGGTTTACGGTAAAGCCTGTCATTTACCTCTTGAGCTGGAACATAAAGCTTATTGGGCAATCAAAGAGCTCAACTTTGATTTCAAACTTGCCGGTGAGAAGCGGTTGTTTGATATCAGCTCGTTAGATGAATGGAGAGCCCAGGCATATGAGAATGCCAGGTTATTCAAGGAAAAGGTTAAGACATGGCACGACAAACGAATACAGAAGCGAGAGTTCAATGTAGGTGATTATGTCCTGCTATACAATTCTCGTTTGAGATTCTTTGCAGGCAAGCTTCTCTCTAAATGGGAAGGTCCCTATGTTATCGAGGAAGTATATCATTCCTGTGCCATCCAAATCCATAACACGGAAGGAAATTTTCCTAGAGTGGTAAATGGGCAAAGAATCAAGCATTACATCTCGGGTACTCCCATAAATGTTGAGACCAATATCATCAATGTCATAACTCTAGAGGAGTACATAAGGGATGTTTATCAGCCCATTTCAGACCTTGAAAACAAAGATGTATCTGTTTCGGTAAGAAATTGGACTCCGGTGGTTTTTCAATAGAAAATTTCTTCCGTTTTGGAATTTTTGGAAAATTAGAAAAATAAAAAAGCAGTGCGGAGAGCGAACGAGGCGGCCACAAGCCCTGCCACCGCCCCTACCCTCTCGTGGCGGAGGGCAAGCTTGTGGGCACCTCGTGTGCCTCCCGGACTCCGTTTTCTTGCGGAGGACTCCTTCTGGCCCAGAAAAAATCAATATATAGTCGCCCGAAGGTTTTGGTCTCCGTATCGCGTAGTTTTCCTCTGTTTTCGTTTCGGGCCTGTTTCTGTGACAGATCTAGATCATCATGACTTCCACAAACGCTCCTAAGGACAAGATCTTCGAGAAGGTCATCAATCCTTACCTCACGGAAGTGTTAAAACACCCTCAATCTATTAAGATGAGCGAGGGGATGTTGCACATCCGTGATGTTGAGGGGCCTAAGAAGATCGGAAGCGTGGAGGCGAGGCTCGAAGCAATGGAGCAACAAGTCTTCAAGTGCGAAGGGATGGTGGAGCGTGGACTCAACGCCAACCACACGATGATCACGGAGTTCACTAGCAATCACAAGATGGATGCCATTGATATTGGCAAACATATCTCCACGCTCTATGATAGGGTTGATCAACTTCAGGGCCAGATCTATGACCTGCAGAACCAAAACTGTGAGTATGAGTACAGATTTAAATCAATAAGGTTGGCTGCAGATTTGAGGATTCCGGCGACTCGTTCATCCTGCCATGATGGAGCACCTATGCCTTGGAAGATGGAGGATCAGACTACTCCGACAACAACAACACCATCACCGCCAAAGGAAGACAACTAACCATTGGTATGGGCAATCCCCTTGGCTTCTGCCAAGCTTGGGGGAGTTGCCCTGGTATCATATCACCTTTATATCTTTTGCTTTTACCTTTGTTTTACTTCTTTCCTTTTCAGTTTTTATTTTCTTCTCTTAGAGGAATAAGTCTTTAGTGTTTAGTTTGAGTCTTTTGCTTTTGTCTCTCTCCCGATGTATTCGAGCTTACAAGCTTCATAATAAAGAGTGTCTTAGTCAAGGGCTTTGCTTTGTGCCATGATCAAAAGTATGAAAAGAACGATAGCATGAAAGATCATGAGACGATCTTATGGAAAGTGATAACTTCACTTATGACACGTATGATGATTGAAACTTGTTGATAATAAATCAACATAGACCTCGGTCATTGTTGCAATTAATAAGAAGTAACAAGGAAAGAAAGGTTCACATATAAATATATCATCTTAGACACTTTTTGCAATTGTGAGCACTCACCAAACTATTACATGCTTAGGAGTAGATGTTGGACAAGGAAGACAACATAATGAATTGTGTTTGCTTGGTTCCAAACAATGTTATATGATTAGAGATCCCTTAGCATGTGACGACTGCTTCGACCTCATATTAGCCAAAACTCCCGCACCAAGTAGAGATGCTACTTGTGCATCCGTAAACCTCCAACCCAGTTTTGCCATGAGAGTCCACCATACCAACCTATGGATTGAATAAGATCCTTCAAGTAAGTTGTCATCGGTGCAAGCAATAAAAATTGCTCTCTAATATGTATAACCTATTAGTGTGTGGAAAATAAACTTTGTACGAACCTGTGATGAGGAAGACATAAAAGTGACAGACTGCATAATAAAGTTCTTTATCACAGGAGGCAATATAAAGTGACGTTCCTCCGCACTAAGAGGACACGCATTCAAACCTCAAAAGCGCATGACAACCTCTGCTTCCCTCTGTGAAGGGCCTATCTTGTACCTTTACTTTTTACCCTTGTAAGAGTCATGGTGATCATCACCAATTCCCTACTTTTGCCTTTGTCTTGGCTACCGTCACGTGCTTGGGAAAGATCTATATTCATATATCAACTTGGAGTTGAGTACTTATGCTTTATTGTTGTTGACTTTACCCTTGAGTTAAATGGTTGGGAGGCAAAACTATAAGCCCCTGTCTTCCTCTGTGTCCAGCTGAAACTTTGACACCATGAGTACCACGTGAGTTGTAACAATTGTGGAAAACAAAAGAGATGATTGAGTATGTGGGTTTGCCTTACAAGCTCTTATTTGACTCTTTCTGATGTTGTGATAAATTGCAATTGCTTCAATGACTATGGACTATTGTTGGTTACTTCTCGGTAAGGTTTTTGCTTCATGCTTTGCTTTGTGAAGGAATTGTTACTTTCCCATAAGAATATTTATGATGTATTGTTGTTCTATGTGTGATCATGATGCCCTCATGTCTGTATTATGTTTTTTCGACACCTTCGTCCCTCAACATGTGGACATGTTTATGGAACTTGGTTTTCGCTTGAGGACAAGCGAGGTCTAAGCTTGGGGGAGTTGATACGTCCATTTTGCATCATGCTTTCATGTTGATACTTATTGCTTTTTGGGCTGTTATATAACTTGTGGTACCATATTTATGCCTTTTCTCTCTTATTTTGCAAGGTTTATTTGAAGAGGGAGAATTCAGGCAGCTGGAATTCTGGACTGGAAAAGGAGAAAATCCTAGTCCACTATTCTGCACATCTCCAAATGCCCTGAAAAGTTACGTGGATTTTTTTGGGATTATATAAAAAATACTGGGCGAAAGAACTACCGGAGGGGGGCTGCCAGGGCGCCACAAGCCCTGACACCACCACCCCCCTGGTGGCGGAGTGGGGGCTTGTGGGCTCCCTGACGGCCCACTAGCCCCCCTCTTTTGCTATATGAAGCGTCCTGGTCCAAAAAAAATCAGATGGGACCTTTTTCGTGGTTTCGCCGCCGCCACGAGGCGGAACTTGAGCAGATCCAATCTAGAGCTCCGGCAGGACGATCCTGTCGGGGAAACTTCCCTCCCAGAGGGGGAAATCGTCGCCATCGTCATCACCAACACTCCTCTCGTCGGAGGGGAGGCATCTTCATCAACATCTTCATCAGCACCACCTCCTCTCTAATCCCTAGTTCATCTCTTGTAACCAATCTTCGTCTCGCAACTCCGATTGGTACTTGTAAGGTTGCTAGTAGTGTTGATTACTCTTTGTAGTTGATGCTAGTTGGATTATTTGGTGGAAGAGTTTATGTTCAGATCCTTGATGCTATTCATTACACCTCTGATCATGATTATGATTATGTTTTGTGAGTAGTTACTTTTGTTCCTGAGGACATGGGATAAGTCATGTTAATAATAGTCATGTGAATTTGATATTCGTTCGGTATTTTGATATGTTGTATGTTGTATTTTCCTCTAGTGGTGTTATGTGAACGTCGACTACATAACACTTCACCATATTTTGGCCTAGAGGAAGGCATTGGGAAGTAGTAAGTAGATGATGGGTTGTTGGAGTGACAGAAGCTTAAACCCTAGTCTATGCGTTGCTTCGTAAGGGGCTGATTTGGATCCACTAGTTTAATGCTATGGTTAGACTTTGTCTTAATTCTTCTTTTGTAGTTGCGGATGCTTGCGAGAGAGGTTAATCATAAGTGGGATGCTTGTCCAAGTAAGGGAAGTACCCAAGCGCCGGTCCACCCACATATCAAACTATCAAAGTAACGAACGCGGATCATATGAACATGATGAAACTAGCATGACAGAAATTCCCGTGTGTCCTCGGGAGCGTTTTTCCTCCTATAAGACTTTGTTCAGGCTTGTCCCTTGCTACAAAAGGGATTGGGCCACTTGCTGCACCGTTGCTACTACTTGTTACTCTTTTCTTGGTACGTTTCACCTCGCTATACAATCACTTGTTACCGCTACTTTCAGTGCTTGCAGTTATTACCTTGCTGAAATCCATTTATCAGAGCCTTCTGCTCCTCGTTGGGTTCGACACTCTTACTTATCGAAAGGACTACGATTGATCCCCTATACTTGTGGGTCATCAAGGTGTCTCCGGAGAAGGCCGCCAAGCAGCCCAAGACCATGACCTCCAAGCCCCGGAAGGTTGTTGTGCCACGCATCAAGGTCAACGTGCGAGTGGCTTCGACGTAAGTACTTTTGCCGAATGATTCTTTCTTTGTTTATCAAGGTATCCCGGGTGATGGCTGGTTTTCTTGTGGTTTCTGTTGCAGGCCTGATTCCTCGACCGTTTCTCTCGAGCCGAAGACCTCTAACAAAGGGCAGGCAGATGCCAACATCGCTTTATCAAAAGTTAACCCTTGGGCTTATTTATGCATCATTCGGGACTTGAAATTTAGCCAAGAAAGACCTTTTGAATGTTTGTGGATGTGTGCAGGGCCACCCAGCGTAATTGAACTCAGCCCTGTCAGTCCTCCAACAATTGACGAAGCATCTAAGCAAGCTGCGACTCCGAGCCGAGTGATTGAGCCCTCGGCTGCCAAGGTTCAGGTTCCTATGGCTCAGGAGGCTGCTTCGGCTGGTGCGTCCTCCGGACTTGGTCCGTGTGCCACTCTGTCGCTTTCTCCCGTGGACCACAACATTTTCTAGCTGCACCATATCCTGGAGGATCAAGGCGGGGCGCGCAAGGAGGCCCTGGCCCAGCTGGAAGTGATGGTTGGGCGACTAAAGGAAGCGTATGATGCTAGCAAAGCTATGGCAAAGAACATTCAGGTGAGTTATTTGCATGCAGATATATTTTTTGTTTCTGAACTCGATCCTGAGTGGGTTTGCTCTGAGGACACCCACTCGGAGTTAGTTTTCACTAGGGGTGCGCTAAGCGCACCCACTGGATGTAGTCCCCGAGGCTACTGTCGACTAGAACAGTCGCTGGTAGTCTTAGTTCCTGCGTTGATTTGAGAAAGGTTGATAGGGTACGGGGCCCTTTGTTCCTCCTCTTATCTTTCCAGTGGGGACGCGCCGAGTGCACCCACTGGGTGTAGTCCTTGAGGCTACTATTGACTGGATTAGTCGGCAATAGTCTTAGAGTTATCATTTCTGCATTCTGCTTGACTTATGTTTGTTGATGGTAGACTACCTGCGGGCCCGGGGGCCGTGATGATGATGTGGAGAGGGAGTTGCAAGCCCTGCGTCTCAGCCTTCATGCAGAAAAGGCCAAGAGCAAGCGTCTGGAATAGGAGAAACGTGTTGTTGAAGGTAAGTCTTTGTTGTCTGACTATCTCTTGATTTGATTTTCCTCCTCATGCGTGTGAGGCTATCTTGTCAGATCGCCTTTCTGAGAGGTTAAAGAATTCCATTTCTTTAGTTACCATGAAGGAGGCCCTCGAAAATATGGATGAAGATCTTGCATTGGCGTGGAGAGAGTCCAAACTGAAAACCCAGGTGGGTGAAACCAAGCTCAAGACGGTCGGGACGCTTGAAGAACAGAACCAACTTTTGAAGGCTCGTGCGGAGAAATCTGCTGAGGAGCTTGCTGGGCTAAAAAGGCACTACGCCGAGTGGGAAATCAAATTTGGGGAGATCATCACCAGCAAATCCGGACTGGAGCGGTTCATTGAAGACTTCAGCAAGGAACGTTGTGAGAAACTTAAAGGTATGTTACGAATTCAAATGGTCTCTTGTTGTCCCCTTGTAGTTTGTGAATGATATTCCTCATCCTTTTTTTTTACTAAACCCAGCCTTCTCCATTGGCGTCGACGAGGAGACGGCACAAATCGAGAAGGATTTGAACCCTAAGGCAGGGCTCCTCAAGGACAATGTCGCTTTAGCTCTCCTCATGCTGGAAGCTCGCGTCGACTACGTGCTGGGTTGCTTCAAGTGACTCCAATCGGCCGTTGGAGAGATAGATCAAGAGACCACCCCTGACGATGAACTTCCTAAGGACGCCCAAACCATCGTGAACCGAGTGAAGCCAATTCCAAGAGAGCTCCAATCTTGGAAGAAACCAGCGGCACGAGCCGGAGCCGACATCACCCTCTCACTCGTCCACATCCATTGTAAAGGAGTGGACGAAGAGAAACTAAAGAATCTCTGGGTCGTCAACAGGAAGAGCGCCAAGTTCGAGGACTTCATGGAGATGTTCATGGCGTCTGCCACTCGGATTGTTGATGGGATCGACCTCGACACCTTCGTGGAAGCGGCGGAGTCTTCAGCGTCCGAGTGATGCTCACAGAAAAACATTAATTTCCAATTTGCCTCAAAATGTTGAGTGGTTAATGTAAACTCCAAACTTTGAGCGGGCCTTGGGCTCCTTCTTATGAGCACTTTTTGCTTGAACTAGAACTTGATTTTGTTCATCTTCATTTGAACTTGGATCTTATTTGCTTGATTATACTTATTCGGGGTCACTTTTACTCGGGCAAAAGCAGGTTCGTAGACGAGTCCCCACGTGTGGAGGTTGTCCTCACTCGGGGCTAGTTTTGACTTAGGCGAAAGTTGCTTCGCGGCTAAGCTTCCGAGTGTGGAGCGTGTCCTCACTCGGGACATGTTTTAACATAGGCAAAAGCTGGTTTGCGGCTAAGCCCCCGAGTGTGGAGGTTGTCCTCACTCGGGAGAGTATTTAACTTAGGCAAAAGCTGGTTCGCGACTAAGCCCCTTAGTGTGGAGGTTGTCCTCACGCGGGACATGTTTTAACATAGGCAAAAGCTGGTTTGCGGCTAAGCCCCCGAGTGTGGAGGTTGTCCTGACTCGGGAGAGTATTTAACTTAGGCAAAAGCTGGTTCACGACTAAGCCCCTTAGTGTGGAGGTTGTCCTCACTCGGGGTAGTTTTTAACTTAGGCAAAACCTGATTCGCGACTAAGCTCCCAAGTGTGGAGGTTGTCCTCACTCGGGAGAGGTTTTGACTTAGGCAAAAGCTGGTTCGCGGCTAAGCCCCGAGTGTGGAGGTTGTCTTTACTCGGGGCAGTGTTTAACTTAGGCGAAAGGTGGTTCGTGGCTAAGCCCCCGAGTGTGGAGGTTGTCCTCACTCGGGATAGGCTTTGACTTAGGCGAAAACTGGTTCACAGTTAAGCCCCCAAGTGTGGAGGTTGTCCTTACTCGAGGCAGTTTTTAACTTAGTCGAAAGCTGGTTCGCAACTAAGCCCCCGAGTGTGGAGGTTGTCCTCACTCGGGACATGTTTTGACTTAAGCGAAAGCTGGTTCGTGGCTAAGCCCCCGAGTGTGGAGGTTGTCCTTACTCAGGGCAGTTTTTAACTTTGGCGAAAGCTGGTTCGCGGCTAAGCCCCCGAGTGTGGAGGTTGTCCCCACTCGGGACATGTTTTGACTTAGGCGAAAGCTGGTTCGCGGCCAAGACCCCGAGTGTGGAGGTTGTCCTTACTCGGGGAATTTTTAACTTAGGTGAAAGCTGGTTCTCGACTAAGCCTCCGAGTGTGGAGGTTGTCCTCACTTGGGGCAGGTTTTACCTTAGGCGACAACAGGTTCACTGCTAAGGAACGATTGTTCTATTCATCGTGGCGACCGAATGAAGAACTTGCTTCCATTTGGAACCGTTTTAACTTAGGCGAAGGCTGGTTCACGGCTAAGCCCCCGGGCATGGAGGTTGTCCTCACTCGGGGCCGGTTTTCCCCTTAGGCGAAAATAGGTTTGCTACCAAGATGAGAGGGTAGTTTTTGCGAACTTGATGATGGTCTTGTGCATCTTGGTGCCCAAATGAAGATTGTGCCCTCATTCGGGATCGTTTTACCTTAGGCGAATGCTGGTCCGTGGTTGTTGGGGATATTATCTGTTGATAACCCGCCCTAGTTGGGCCGGGTCACCAAAGCTCGCGACTCATCTAAAATGTAGTTTGGGCCTTGGCTTGGTAAGGCCGAAAGTGGTATGGCGGTTTACGACTTTCGGAAGGAGTCCATAATAGAGAAGGTCTCCAAGCCTTGGAAAGATGGCGACTTAGAGATCGCAAGAGTCACGATTTGTGTAAAGGAAAGGACCCTTGTAAATCCTAAGGACTCGACCTGTATATAAAGGCGAGTCCCAGGGAAGAAGAGGGCAGGTTAGAAATCATCGAGTGTTAGGTATGGCGAGTTACGCCCTCCTTGTAATCGAAACTCCATCAATACAACACAAAGCATGACGTAGGCTTTTACCTCCTCACGAGGGGCCGAACCTCGGTAAATCTCTGTCTCGCTCCCGTTCAACCCCTTTGAGTCGCCACCAAGGTGCGATGGCTCCAATATTAAGTCCTTTCACGAGGACATCTGCCGTGACAAAACCACGACAGTTGGCGCCCACCGTGGGGCCTGCGCACGGTGGAGTTGAGTTCTCAAAGGGAGCCCTACCAGGCTTTGGGAGCTACGCGACGGGGCTCATGACCCGGAGCCGCCGTGGGAAGTACTACATCAACAACTTGCTATGGGGGCCCGAGGCGGATTCGATCGAATCTGGTTACAGGGTCCCCTTCGGCAAGATCAGCGTTTTCATCGGCATGATTGGATCGCCCGTGCCTGAGACGGACACCTCCTCCGACGTCGTCGAGCCGGCCAGGTACGTCCGCCCGGTCGTGACGCCAAACCTAACCCGCCCGGTCTTTGTTGGATTCACACAGGGATCTGAGGAACCAGAACACTCAGCGACCCAGGAAACCATGCCGGTCAACACTGATGACGAATTGTCTATGGGCGATTTAGATTCAATCCAGTCTCTACACGGGGGCTGCCTTGGGGGCTTGTCACTGGCCATGGGCCCCGAAGTTCTTGACCGGACTCGCCGTCAGATCACCGTTTACATGGCGGGGGCGACTCAACCCTCGCCAAACCCGGCAGGCGGAGATGGAACTGGCGAGATGTCTAGAAGCCCGGCCGCTATCTTGGTGGAGTTAGCAGTGGAAATTACAAGGCTCATGGCGACCCCCATCACGCCGAAAAACCAGGAGGCGGTAAACACGGAATTGACAAAGCTAAGAGAAGGGGTGGCAAAGGCTCAGCGGGATGCCGAGGTGGAGTCCGCCGGGATCGAGACCCGGCAAGCTCAAATTACCACTGAGATAGCTCGCTTGAATACCGACAACTGGCGACTCGAAAGGCACCAGCACGCATCTGACGCCGTCCATCAGCGGAGGCACCAGGGTCGCTTGCCCCCTGATCTCAACCCGACCCGCCTGTTCGACACACCGCGAACCCCCAGGGCGGGAGCCGCCCCGGGGGGAGGGCCGGGCCAGCCACCGAACCTGCCGTTTCAGCCAGTTGTGGATCGCGTCCCCCGATTCCAGACACCTCAAGGTCACTTTTCCAACCCGGTGGACAACATCCTTGCCGCAACTCGCCATTTGGAATCCCTTCCGATTCATGACAACACTCCTGCTGAGATAGAGGCGAGGAACGCCATTGAGATGTTGAGGACGGCGGTGGTTCAAAATGCCCAGTTCTCAGATAGCCTAGATAGGTTGCATTCCACTCCCCAGGCAAGCCGCACCAGGAGTCGGCCGGAGGACCAGCCCGCTACAACCAGCAGACCGCGGCCCTTCCCCCAGGACAACTCGCCTGATCATCGAGACCCGCCTGGCCGGGATCATCCGGACATCCAAGTCGCCCCAGCGCCTCTTGTCGGGAGTGGCAGACAACTGGGGGTGTCGTGCTTGGCCCCCTCCCTTCGCAACGAACGAATGCCCAAGGATTTTAAAGGGCCAAGAAAGGTGCCTAACTACACTCCGGACCTTGAGCCGGCGTCGTGGGTCGAGAGTTATGAAATCGCCATGGACATGCTCGATGTAAGCGAAGCAGTTTGTGCCAGATACTTCACAATGATGCTCGAAGGGACGGCGCGTACTTGGTTGAAAAACTTGCCCCCCAACTCCATCCAGACTTGGGCTGAATTGAAAGAGCGTTTCATCAAAAACTTCCGAGGAACCTGCAAGCGTCCGATGACAATAGTCGATCTACAGCACTGCATTCAACGCCCGGATGAGTCGGCCCACCACTGGTCGCGGCGGGTCGTGGAAGTCATTCACTCGTCAGACGGTATTACGGCGGCTCAGGCTGTGCTGATCCTCGAGCAGAATTGCCACTACGAGCCTTTGGTGCAGAAGTTGGGGCGACTCAAGCGAAAGGTCCAAGACATGGGGGAGCTAATGGACACCCTCACCAGGTACGCTGAGGCGGACGACACCAAAGATCCCGGCGAGGATGGTGGTAAAGCTAACTCGCCACGGAAGGGCGAGCCATCCAAAAATCATACCCGGTTCCACGGACGCGCCCGCCATAATCAGGGAGCGAATAGCAAGAGAAGGCAGCAGGAAGAGTCTTCGGACTTAGTCGCCAACACCAACATCAATAATGGCAACCAACACCAGAAGAAAAGTAGGGGTTACAGTGGCAAAAAGCCGCGCAACTATAATGAGTTACTCAAAGGCCCCTGCCCGCACCACGCCATGGCAGACGGACCGGCGACTCATTCCTGGGAGGACTGTTACGTGATGCGGGAGTTTCGGGCAGAGGCAATCAAAAAGGGGCAAAGCGGTGACCCGGACCAACGGCAGGAACACTTCGGCGTGCCCAATCAACGTCAGAACCCCTTCGGCAGTTTCCCCGAACCAGGGGCTCAGGGCGGCTCGCAGCCGAGCAGCGGCTAGTATCTAGTGCATCACCAGCGATGGTATAACCCGCCTAGAATTTTTCAGCAACCACCCCCACAGGGGGCTTCACAGGGGCAGGATGATAATGGCGGCTTCCGCAACAATCCCAAGCAGTTGAGCAATGGGCAGTACCACGTTTTCACCACCAATGCTTGCAGGCGTGATAAAAAGGTGAGTCACCGAGCGTACAGTATCTCTGAGCCGGCACTCCCTAGATACCTCCACTGGTCCGAGCAGACCATATCATGGAGTAGGGAGGACCACCTGCCAAGAGTTGACAATCCCGGCGATTTAGCGTTGGTCGTGGCTCCCCAAGTTGGGGGATATACCTTGTCGAAGGTACTAATGGATGGTGGCAGCAGCATCAACATTTTATATTTCAACACTTTCCAAAGGATGAACCTGTTGGAGAAAGATTTGATGCCTTCAACCACGGTATTCCACGTAATCGTCCCAGGCAAATCGGCGTACCCCATAGGCCGAGTCAGGCTCACAGTTGCATTTGGAACAGCATCTAATTACAGGAGTGAGTCGCTGATGTTTGAGGTTGTTAAGTTAGAAAGCCCCTATCACGCTCTGTTTGGGCGGCCGGCTTACGCCCGGTTCATGGCTCGCCCATGCTATGTTTACCTTAAACTCAAGATGCCTGGTCCTAAAGGACCCATCACGGTTGTGACATCCTCGACTTTTGCTACAGTAGTAATTGTAATTAAGCTACAGTGATCACCGCTAATGATGCCACGTCATCGAATTCCCATCTCAGACCAGCGTGGATTCGCGTCTGTCCGGATCGATGATTTGAAAGAAAAGGGAAGCCCTTTATCGGTTCATTACAAGTGTTAAAAGGATATATATGTAAGGGGAAAGTATTAAAGAAACAATAAAGATAAAAGAAAGAAAAGAAAACTGAAAGAAAGAAATAATAAAAGGAAAAGGGAAAAGAGAAAATAAAACAAAACAAATAATAATAAAAAAAAAAAGAGAAACCCCCCCCCCAGCCGGCCCAAACTGGGCCAAGTGGCCCAGCCGCCCCCCCCCCCCCCCCCCCCCCCCCCCGCCAAACCCTAACCGCCCCCCTGGCGACCCCCCACTCCCCTCGCTCTCCCTCCCATTCCCACGCCGCCGCCGCCGCCAGCCCCCCTCGTGGGGGGGCCCCACCCCACGACGCCAGGCTCCCCCCCGCGCCTCCTGTCCTCCCCACGACCTCCTCCCAGTCCCGTGACTCCCTCCTCTCCCAACACCCCGTCGCCTCCCTCCTCTCCACCTTGCCCCTCCCTGGCCGCCCCTCATCCCACCGGCCGGCGGCCACCTCTCCACGCCGGCAGCCCTCTACCCCGCCGGCCCCCTCCCTCCATCCTCTCCACGACCTCCTCCCCCCACGGCCACCTCCCTCCCCCGGTGGCCCCTCCCCTCGCCCCGCCGGCCGAGCCCCTCCTCCCCGCCGGCCGAGCCCCTCCCTCCTCGCCGGCGAGCCACCCCCTCCACCCCGCCGGCAGGGGGGCCCCGGTTGCCTCGGCCTCCACCTCGACGGCCACCTCGGCCCCCCCATCTCGGTGGCCGGCCCCTTCCGGGAGGTCCCTCTCCGGCGGCCGCCCCTCACCGCCGGCGGCTCCACCTCCGGGGGCCTCTCCTCACCGGGGCCCTCCTCACCGGCTCCTCCTCGCCGGCACATCACCACCGGAACCTCACCGTCACCGTCTCCACCGCCACTTCGTGCGAACTCCGGCTTCACCGGGCCGTCACGTCACCGTCGGTGAGCCCCTCCTCGGGCACCTCCCACCTTACCGTTCTCCTCGACGTCACGGTTCCGTTCCGGCAAACGGGGCCTCGATCCGTCGACGGTGGACTCCGGTAGAAGGATTCGAAGTTCGTGTTCTTCTAGGTGGAGTAGCTAAGGAACTTCTCTGTCTCTGTTAGCAGAGAGATGAGAGATGAGTGTTGAGAGAAAAGAAAAATGAAAAAGAATAAATTGTGTATTAGATGCGTATGTATGAATGTATGTATGAGATGTGATGTATGTATTTGTGTATTTGGGTATTTAGAGAAATACGGAATTTGAGCGGTTAGGTATCTAATAAAAATAGATGAGAAATTAGCTTTAGGCCACTTACCGGTGGGGCCAATGCACCGCTGTCAATGACAGGGAGGCCCCACGCGATAATTAAAAATAATGTTTTTCTTAAATGAATAAATAAATAGATATATTAGTTAAAATAATTAATTAACATAATTAGAGTATGACACGTGGGTCCCTCGTTGAATTAATCTGATTAATAAATAATTAATCTTAACTAAAACTTGTGCCTATGACGTTCGGGACCCGCTGGTCAGTTGACCGGTCAACTGTGATGTCAGCCTGACATCGCGATGATGTCATAATAGGATTTTACTAAATCTTTTAAATCTGTTTTTAATTCCTAAATAATTAATAAAACTTTGAAAATTAATATTAAATAATCCGTAAGTCAGATCGAATTAATTTCAACATGAAAGTTGATCAGCAAAGCGAGACGAACCCGGATACACGGCCCGTTCGTCTGTCACGCGTCCCTAGCATAGCAAACATGGAACTTTTCCATCGTTTCCAGTGTAACCGGTAGTAGCCCGAGACCCCGGAAAATATCGTCAGATATTCTTCCGACCCGTCTATGACGGATGTTGCTGCGTTAGCTCATGTCTAGCCTGCATATTTTCATGTCATGCTTTGTGTTGCATCGGTGCTATTATTTATTGTTTCTTCCCCCTCTTCTTACCGGTAGACCCCGAGACTGACGCTGCTGCCGGGTACATCTACGACCCTGCTGATCAGTCCATTGCCGCAGAGCAGCAAGGCAAGCAAACTCCCCTTGATCATTCCTATATCGCCTATGTCTTTCTTCCTACTGCTTGCATTAGTATTTTGCTACTGTTGTAGTTAGCTCCTATATCTGATGCATAGCCTGTTTTTGATGAACTGCTACTTTCAGTCCTGTACCTTTAATCTGCTTAGTATAGGTGGAGCAGTCATCCCCTCTGACCCCGTAGATCAGTTGCCCCGCTTGTTTTCAAATCTCGATCTCTGATCGACGAGCCAGACCCGACACAGCACGTTCAGCCCCCTTCGTTGTACGACGCTACAGGGATACTATCGGGTACCGAGGGTGACACCTCGCTAAGTACTCCTGATGATATCTCTGTAGTATAGCTAGTCGGTCGTGGTTCTCGAGGGTGATTCCTCTTTCACCATTCCCGATGACGTCTCTGTCGTGTCACCCCGCGAGTGTGGGACCCCCGAGGGTGATTCCTCTAAGCCCACCTTGCCGGGTACGTCGTTCGGAATCCAACGAGGGTGATACCTCGGATTCCCCCCGATGTTACAACCACACAGTTACTCGACCATGTTACTGGGATCATGGGTGATTAGTTGTAAGACGGGTGGTTTCCCGCGAGACTGTGTTGCTGACCTAATTAACATGCTAATGGATTTGGGTATTTGATCTGGGTTGGTCGGAGACCTTTTCGCACTAACCGGCTACGCGGGAAGAATTATGGGTACTCGGCGTCGCGGTATCAGCCGAAGCTTTTCAGATGCCAGCAGTGTAGCGGCGCGCGCCCGAGTGGTCCCGAGATGCATCGCGCTTGTGATTAAGGGATGCTAGGACTGACGTCGGCCGCCCACGCCACGTGCAGGAGCGTGAAGGGGAACTGGGCCCATGAACCCTTTGTGCTTAGGATTTAGACCGGCGGGCTGGCCTCTCTGATTAGTCTTAGGTGGGGCTGCGACGTGTCGATATTCCGAGGCCGGGCAGGACCCAGAAAAGTATGTCCGGCCAGAGTGTTATCGAGCGTGACGGGACATGTGGTGCACCCCTGCAGGGATGAAAATTAACTATTCGGATAGCCGTGTCCACGGTTACAGGACGACTTGGAGTTGTGCCCCGATCTTATACAACTACAATTGTTACTTAACTGGAATTAGTTTGCCTCGGGATTGCTTCCTCGCAGGGAGTCGAGGGAGGATCTTTAGGCGTGACCTCACTTTAATATTGCTGCAACAATATGACTATTAATGTGTTACCCCTGTTCTGCTCTCGTCTATTGCTGCAAGACCCTGAAGATGCTAGTCTTCGATAGGACTAGGCCTTCTCTCTCTATTCTCGCATTGCTGCAGTCAGTCCACATATAACCCCCTTCTTTGATACTGATGCATAATTAGAATAGTTCTGATGTAAGACTTGCGAGTACTTTGGATGAGTACTCACCGCTGCTTTGCTCCCCCCTTGTCCCCTTGATCCGTTTGCTGCGACCAGATGATGAAGCCCAGGAGATGGAGGTCCCCGCCACCGACGACTGCTACCCCGACGGTGCCTACTACTACGTGGAGGCCGCTGATGATCAGGAGTAGTTAGGAGGTTCCCAGGCAGGAGGCCTCGCCTCGTTCGATCGTTGTATCTTTTGTGCTAGCCTTCTCTAAGGCACCCCCATGTTTTATGTCTGTACTCAGATATTTGTTGCTTCCGCTGACTCGTGTGCTTATCGAGCTTTCGTATTCTAGCCCTCGAGGCCCCTGGCTTGTAATATGAAGCTGATGTTATTTTATTTGTGTCTAGAGTTGTGTTGTGATATCTTCCCGTGAGTCCTTGGGTTTGATCGTACGCATTTGCGTGTATGATTAGCGTACGATTAAGCCGAGGGCGTCACAACGGTTGATGGTGATAGAAGGATTGCAAGAGAATGTGAAGAGGGGGATGCGGCTTACGCAGAAGTCGCTTGTGCTGCGGAGGAACTCAAATACCACCAGGCCAATGTTGATCCGGCTGATATGTCACCCCTAAAAAAGCCAACGACAGATGCTGAGCCGCCCCTCAAGTTCAAGCCAACAGATGACACTAAAACGGTGGATTTCGTCCCGGGCGACTCAACCAAGTAGTTCACTATTGGGACGGGTCTGGATCCCAAATAGGAAAGCGCGCTCATCGAATTCATCCGTGAGAATCGGGACATCTTTGCATGGAAACCTTCTGACATGCCTGGTGTGCCGAGAGAATTCGCTGAGCACCATCTTAATGTTGACCCAAAGGCAAAACCTATACAGCAATATCTTCGTAGGTTCAATGAGGAACGACGCAAGGCAATCGGGGAGGAGGTTGCCCGTCTCTTGGCCGTCGGATTCATCGTAGAGGTTTTCCACCCCAAATGGTTGGCTAACACGGTCTTGGTGCTCAAGAAGAATGGTACCTTCCGTATGTGCATTGATTACACGGACCTCAACAGAGCTTGTTCAAAGGATCCTTTCGCTCTTCCCCGCATCGACCAAATTATTGATTCAGTGGCGGGATGCGAACGTTTGTGCTTCTTGGACGCTTATTCTGGATATCATCAAATCAAGATGGTCGTGGAGGATCAAGAGAAAACAGCTTTTATAACCCCCTTTGGGGCTTTTTGGTATGTGTCCATGCCATTCGGACTCAAGAGTGCACGGGCGACTTATTAGCGCTGCATCCAAAATTGCCTCCGTGGCCAAATCGGACGCAACGTCCATGCCTATGTCAATGACATTGTGGTTAAAACCCACCGGAGGGAGACGCTATTGGAAGATCTCAAGGAAACTTTTGATAATCTGCGGGTATATCATATGAAGCTGAATCCCACCAAGTCTGTCTTTGGTGTTCCTGCAGGGAAGTTGTCGGGCTTCCTGGTGTCTGAGCGCGGCATCGAAGCTAACCGGGACAAGATCGAAGCGGTTACCTCCCTTGGGAAGCCAACGAATGTTAATCAAGTCCAACGGATGGCGGGTCGCATTGTGGCCTTAAGCCGCTTCATAAGCCGCCTGGGAGAAAAGGCTATTCCCCTTTATCAATTGCTAAAGAAATCTGACCATTTTGTTTGGACAGATGAAGCCGATGAAGCTTTCGAAGCCTTAAAACGGCAACTGGTCAACCCGCCGGTCTTGGCCGCCCCGACTGAGAAAGAGCCCATGCTTTTATATATTGCCGCAAACTCCAAACGGTGAGTGTGGCGGTGGTCGTTGAAAGGAAGGAGGAAGGAAAGGAATACCCTGTGCAGCGCCCGGTGTATTTTATCAGCGAAGTACTAACTCTTTCCAAGCAGCGATACCCACACTGGCAGAAATTAGTGTATGGGGTGTTTATGGCAAGCCGGAAGCTTAAACATTATTTTCAAGAACATCCCATCACGGTGGTTAGTTCCGCTCCCCTCGGGGACATCATCCAGAATCGGGAGGCGACGGGGCGGATTGCCAAGTGGGCGATTGAACTTGGGCCGCACCACGTGCGGTACACCCCTCGCACGGCTATCAAATCTCAGGCCTTGGTGGATTTCGTCAATGATTGGACCGACTTACAGGTCCCGGAAGACAGGCCTGATCTTACATACTGGACTATTTATTTTGACGGATCCAGACAGTTGGAAGGCTCGGGGGCTGGCATGGTGCTGGTATCTCCTCAAGGAGACAAATTCTGTTACGTCCTCCGACTCATGTTTCCATGTACCAACAATGCCGCGGAATACGAAGCTTTACTTCATGGCTTGCGACTCGCCAAGGAGATGAACCTTACGCGGGTCACATGTTTTGGTGACTCTGATCTGGTGGCTCAGCAAGTTTCAGGCACTTGGGATTCTCGGGACCCCGTGATGGCGGCTTACAGGAGGGTTATGTCCAATGTGGCGGGCCATTTCCATGGCTATCAGGTAGATCACATTGACCGACGCCTTAACGAGGCAGCTGATGCCCTTTCACGTCTCAGCTCCCAGCGAAAGCCGGTTCCCCCCAATGTTTTTCTGGATACTTTGCATAATCCTTCCGTAAGTTTGCCTTCAGAGGAGGAGTTGGCGATACCAGATCCTGAGTCCCAGTTCGTGGCGGCTCTCCACGCTACGCCGGATTGGGTTCTTCCGTATCTGGCCTATCTCGCCCGAGGCGAGTTACCTACGGATGAAATGTTGGCTCGCCAAATCATTCGGCGAAGCAAATCCATGGTGATCATCAATGGCGAACTATATAAGAGAAGTACTTCCGGGGTTTTTCAAAGATGTGTTTCCTCCGAAGAAGGGTGCATAATTCTAAATGACATTCATTCCGGAGATTGTGGGCATCACGCCGGGTCACGTTCCTTGGTTTCAAAGGCGTTCCGTCATGGTTTCTTTTGGTTGACGGCCCATGCAGATGCAGAGGAAATAGTTCATCGATGCGATGGATGCCAGCGTTATGGGCGACAGGCTCATGTGCCGGCTCAAGAACTAAGGATGATACCCATCACTTGGCCTTTCGCGGTCTGGGGGTTAGATATGGTTGGCCCCTTTAAGATGTCATCCAACAAGAAAACCCATTTGCTGGTGGCGGTTGATAAATTCACCAAGTGGGTTGAGGCAGAGCCTGTTGGAGCTTGCGATGCGGAGAAGGCGGTCAAATTCTTGAAAAAATTGATCTTCCGGTTCGGATATCCGCACAGTATCATTACTGATAATGGCACTAATCTGTCTCAAGGGGCGATGCAGGAGTTTCGCCGTCGTGAGCACATCCGGCTTGATGTTTCTGCGGTTGCTCACCCACAATCTAATGGACAGGCGGAGCAGGCGAACCAGGAAGTTTTGCGGGGAATCAAGCCACGACTCATGGTTCCCTTGGAACGAACCCCGGGGTGTTGGGGTGAGGAGTTGCCTTCGGTGCTATGGAGCATCCGGACCACCCCAAACCGATCTACGGGTTTTACCCCTTTCTTTCTGGTCTATGGAGCAGAATCTGTTCTTCCCACTGATATAAGGCATGACTCGCCTAGAGTCGCCGCTTACGTGGAACAGGACAACGAACTGGCGCGTCAAGACTCTTTGGACGCCTTAGAGGAAGCGCGTGATTTGGCTGCTGCCCGATCGGCCATTTATCAGCAGGACTTACGGCGTTATCACAGCCGCCGGGTCAAGAGCCGAACCTTTTAGGAAGGCGACTTAGTGCTTCGGCTGATACAAGATCGCACTGGCATGCATAAGTTATCACCACCATGGGAAGGACTGTTCGTCGTCAGCAAAAACCTTCACAACGGGTCTTACTATCTGGTGGATCTACGGCTTGATCGGCCAACCACGGAGGCTGAGTCGACTCGCCCCTGGAATATTGCCCACTTGCGGCCTTATTACACTTGAGCTATCAAGCTCTACGTTTTGTAAGTTTTTCATTTCTTATAAAGCAATAAAATTAAACGCCTCCCGATTTGGGGGCTTTCCTGCTAATTCATCTTATTGAAAGGTATGGATCTTTATTCTTTCATCAACAAGTCGCCCAAACATGGACGCTATCCATACCAAAGAGCTTAAGTCGCCACAATGCGCTTATTACAAAACTGGGTATTGATAAGCCAAAGAGGATCGAAGTCGCCACAAGCGCGCGATTCAAACATAGGTGCCTTATATGATTCTATGGATTAGACCGACTTACTTGAGGACAGCGTATTCCCAAGTCCTTTTGTGGTAATAGCGTATACGCTTCTACAATCCTATGACGGTCTTTCCCTTAATCATAGGTCACTTGGGGCTTCCTCTCACTGAGATCAGCCTTACTACCCATTTGGCCTGCGAAAAATTACCGCATTATAAATGGTTATACCGGACTGTGTGTTGGCTGAATCGCCATATGGACCCATGAACTCTTGGCGAGTTATTCCGCTCATGGACCCTGAACTTGCCTTGGTTAAAACATGATTGGTACCGGCAAGCGCCTCACATGGAAAATAGAGAAACCATTGGTTCATTGAACCCGCTTCACTGAAGCTTGACTTGTGCCTGATCAGCCGGTCTAAATACTAGAGCTTTTGATACAAAAGTCTCCCTTGGGTGGCGCTTGAGTTTGTTTAACTCGCCCTATCCTGTCGCGACCTGATGAGCCGACGAAATTGCTATTTTTTTACCTCCCTGGCACTGCCACAAGGTTTTTCAGACTTTTTCTGACTCGCCTCAAAATATCTTGGGACGATTGCTATTTGTTATCACCCATTACTCACTGAGATGGTTTGATATATGTTTTCAAGCTTAAAACAGGTTGATGATCAAAATCACTCTAGCCATGGCGGATCAAGCATCACGAAAATGCCTCAATGGCAGGTCAAGTATCATAATAAATGCCTCAAATGGCGGATCAAGCATTTCAAAACGCCTTAAGGGCGACATAAGGATTTTTCGAGATATCACAGAAGCAGTTTTGATTCCTAAAGAGACTTATTACATGGCTCTCATGGCCAAATCTATGAAGTGTCATTCTGCTGATGCCCTTGGATCAGCCTGCTGCGAGCTTTGGCCGACTTCAATTTGCAAGTCGCCTAGTACCCAGTTACACTTGGATAACGCGGCGAACTCATCTTCATCGTTCAGCACTGATGAGAGATCCGTTTCCAAGTCAAAAGGATTCTTGGGTCGACGCGGAGTTAAGTAGGTCGTCACAAAAGTTGGCGGGTTAACCTTCTTATTTTTGTTGTCATAGGCGGCTTGGTATTTTGATAAATCCAAGCTTGCAGCAAGCTGAGTCGCCGCCAAACGGGAGTCTTTAACAACACGCTGGTAGTCCTCTTCAGCAAATTCTGACCCGTCGTCCTTGAGCTGAGGAAAGCCCGCCGCTACTTCTTCTGGGTTTATTTCTGGAGCATATGCTAAGCACCGACTCAGTGTAGTTAGTGCTCCTTTCCGGGCGGCTGACCGAGTTAGCTCGCCAATTTGAGGAGGAAGAGTTGATAAGCAGCCAAGCATCTTCTTTATTGATGTTATCGGTTCCTTGGCGCCCATCACTGCTTTCACGGTCAGCACGCTTCCGGTATACAGCTGGTCCATCAATGTGTAAATCGCCTTCAGCATCAGGACGCAATCATCCTGAAGGTTGGCGGCTCTCGGACCTGTATAAAAGGCAATGATAGTCAACGATTTATACAAAGCTATTTGTTTACAAAGGTCAAGAGTTGGTTTTTACCGAAGACAGCTTGCGCCATGTTGGAGATATGTCGTTTTAAGCCGGACAGCTCTTGTTGCACGGTATCCAACTTGGCTTCAGCTTTTTCTGCTCGCTTTATTAAGGCATCTTGGTCAGCTTGAGCCTTTTTAAGTCAGCTTTTAGCTTCTCCATCTCAGATAAGATCAGTTGATACTTCTCTTCTGATTTTTCCCGGGCATCCTGCTGAGCGGTTAAACTTTTCTTCAAGTCGCCAAGTGCTGATTCAGTTTGGATAAGTGATTCCTGTTGAAATATATAGTTAAGGGGCAAGTTTCAGAATTATTGCAAGCAACATCCCTGACACTTGGGGGCTAATGTATAATTTTTTAAACAAAATTATACAGTATCAAGACCCGACTCATCTTTTTACTGATGACTCGGCCCTTGGGGGTTACAGGTTGAAATTTTTTCAATTATCAAGACCCGGCTCATCTTTTTACTGATGACCCAGCCCTTGGGGGTTACAGGTCGAAAGTTTTTCAATTATCAAGACCCGACTCATCTTTTTACTGATGACCCGGCCCTTGGGGGTTACAGGTCGAAAGTTTTTCAATTATCAAGACCCGGCTCATCTTTTTACTGATGACCCGGCCCTTGGGGGTTACAGGTCGAAAGTTTTTCAATTATCAAGACCCGGCTCATCTTTTACTGATGACCCGGCCCTTGGGGGTTAATGAGGATAATACAGTGTACAACAAAACGTACCTCGTGTTTGTTCTTCAGCATTCGAAGAAGGTTCTTCTCCATCTCATAACTCGCCTCCAGGCGACTTGCAAAGCCAGAGCAAAGTTCTTTGAATTTGAGATTCTCATATTGGGAGAGCTTAGCCTTGGAAAGTTCATGCTCAAAAACAGGTTGAGCTGATGATGATACATGCTTCGATAAAACCGTTGTGGCCGGTTTAGAGAAGCGAGTACCGGTGATAACTACAGCGTCCGGGTCTTCTGCTGTTGTCAATGGACTTAGCGGGTTAGGCGCTTCCATGGTTTCCTTGGGTGAGCTGGGGAGATCCACTTGATCTTCAGATTTGTCTTGGTCCGGGTTATCCTGGATCGGCGCCGATTTTTCGATAGGCTCCGAAGTTGTAATGGGAGTTGACCCGCCAGTTTTCCTTTTCTTCGCCTGTGCCCTGAAAGGAGAAGAGGGTGCATTTAAAGGAATGGATATTATCACCATCAGACTAAAGGTAAATATTATCAAAGGCCTACCCAGGGACACGGATCATCGGTGGAAGTGCCGACATCACTGAGTCGCCAGATGTGGGAGGAGAACTCTGCAAAAAATCATACTTCGAAGATATGAGCGAGTTACAAATGAGATCCAAAAGGACTTGAAGAAGTGTTATTAAAAGATACCTCATTTTTCCTTTTCTTATTTCTTGTTGGTAACCCGAACACCAGGTCTCCAGAATGACTTCGAGTTTTCCGATTTGAGGCGTGTTGTGCTTTCTTCAGAAGGAAATTTGGATCCAAACAAGCATTTGGGTGTGAGAAGGGAACTTTCCCACAAATTCGCCTGGCCGGCTTAGGTGGAGAAGGAGATGAGTCGGAGGAAACAGAAATTACCTCTATAGAATCCTCCTGGCTTTCATTGTCTTCATTCTACACAAGAGACACAGAGGTGTAAACACAAAATGATTAGTAATGGATGGCGAGTTAAAAGAGGATGGATTTGTTACCTCCGAAAGTACGTCGCCGACTTGGGATTCATCGGCTTCAGATGGCTCGGTAACGGCAGCTTTGCCCTTGCCCTTGGATTTCTTCTTGGGAGGCGACCTAGCTTGCTTCATGGCTGGTTTTTGGCTTCTTGGACCAAAATTTATCACCTTTCTGAAATGGCATATTTTATAAGAGGTCATAGTTCAGGTAAGACGTAAGGAATAAAAAACACAAGACGGGTAGGTGAAATGCGCCCAGTCCCTTCCTCCCGCCTATTTCTCAACTCGGGCGCTAGGATCGAGGCACCACGAGCGGGAACTGCCAAAAGATAAAGATTCGCCATGATGGCGCCCCGAAATTTTTGGGATAACGATATCGAAGGATCTGTTGGGGATTACGTCATTATCTTTTCCGGGATTCAAGGGAGGTGCCAACAAGAAGTGGTTTGGCGACTCAAGTTTTTTCGCAACAGATGGCGGTTTAAGTGCATGGTGCATAAGAAGAGTGAAGATGAATCGCCCCTAAATTGAGTAAGGATATTGGCGTGAAGGAAATTCAAGTCAATCTGGGGCCTAATGTTGGGGATATTATCTGTTGATAACCCGCCCTAGTTGGGTCGGGTCACCAAAGCTAGCGACTCATCTAAAATGTAGTTCGGGCCTTGGCCTGGTAAGGCCGAAAGTGGTATGGCGGTTTACGACTTTCGGAAGGAGTCCATAATAGAGAAGGTCTCCAAGCCTTGGAAAGATGGCGACTTAGAGATCGCAAGAGTCACGATTTGTGTAAAGGAAAGGACCATTGTAAACCCTAAGGACTTGACCTGTATATAAAGGCGAGTCCCAGGGAAGAAGAGGGCAGGTTAGAAATCATCAAGTGCTAGGTCTGGCGAGTTACGCCCTCCTTGTAATCGAAACTCCATCAATACAACACAAAGTAGGACGTAGGCTTTTACCTCCTCACGAGGGGCCGAACCTGGGTAAATCTCTGTCTCGCTCCCGTTCAACCCCTTTGAGTCGCCACCAAGGTGCGATGGCTCCAATATTAAGTCCTTTCACGAGGACATCTGTCGTGACAAAACCACGACAGTGGCTAAGTCTCCGAGTGTGGAAGTTGTCTTTACTCTAGGCGGTTTATAACTTAAGCGAAAGATGGTTTGCGGCTAAGCCCCCAAGTGTGGAGGTTGTCCTCACTCGGGGCAGTTTTTACCTTAGGTGAAAACAGGTTCGCTCAAAAGGATGATTGTTCTGTTCATCTTGGCAACCGAATGAAGAACTTGCTACCATTCGGAATCATTGTAACTTAGGTGAATGTTGGTTCACGGCTAAGCCCCCGAGCGTGGAGGTTTTCCTCACTCAAGGCAGGTTTGTCCCTTAGGAGAAAATAGGTTCGCTACCAAGATGAGAGGGTAGTTCTTGCGAACTTGACGATGGTCATGTCCATCTTGGTTCCCGAGTTAAGATCGTGCCCTCATTCGAGGTCGTTTTAACTTAGGCGAAGGCTTGTTCACGGCTATGTTCCCGAGTGTGGAGGTTTTCCTCACTCGGGGTAGGTTTCACCTTAGGCGAAAGCTAGTTCGCAGCTAAGGAATGATTGTTCTCTTCATCTTTGCAACCGAATGAAGAACTTGCTTCCATTTGTAACCGTTTTAACTTAGGCGAAGGCTGGTTCGCGTCTAAGCCCCCGAACGTGGAGGTTGTCCTCACTCGGGGGAGGTTTTTTCCTTCGGCGAAAATAGGTTCGCTACCAAGATGAGAGGGTAGTTCTTACGAACTTGATCATGATCATGTCCATCTTGGTTCCCGAATGAAGATTGTGCCCACATTCGGGACCGTTTTAACTTAGGTGAAGGCTGGTTCCCGACAAAGTTCCCGATTGTGGAGGCTGTCCTCACTCGGGGCAGGTTTCATCTTAGGCAAAAGCTGGTTCGCAGCTAAGGAATGATTGTTCTGTTCATCTTGGCGACCAAATAAAGAACTTGCTTCCTTTCAGAACCGTTTTAACTTAGGCAAAGGTTGGTTCGCGACTAAGCCCCTAAGCATGGAAGTTGTCCTCACTCGGGGCAGGTTTTTCCCTTAGGAGAAAATAGGTTGGCTACCAAGAGGATAGGGTAGTTCTTGCAAACTTGATGATGGTCCTATCCATCTTGGTGTCCGAATGAAGATCGTGCCCTCATTAAGGACCGTTCGAACTTAGGCGAAGACTGGTTCGTGGCTAAGTTTCCGAGTGTGGAGGTTGTCCTCACTCGGGGCAGGTTTCATCTTAGGTGAAAGCTGGTTGGCAGCTAAGGATTTTTTCACCTTAGGTGAAAGTTGGTTCGCAGCTAAGGATTTTTCACCCACTCAGAGTGTGTTTCACTGGAGTGAGAGGTCTGAGCATAGTTGAAGAAAGAAATTACTTTATTCATCTAACCATTTGAATTCATTACAGGAATGAAAAGACACGTTCTAAGTATAGAACTTGCGGAGCAGGTCCGCATTTCAGGTTCTGGGCTCTTACACTCCATTCTCGAGGTTGTATAATCGATAAGTTGTGCTTTGCAGGACTTTGGAGATGGAGTAGGGCCCTTGCCACGGAGGCACCAGCTTATGGGGTTTTTGTTGGTCCAGTCGGAGGACCAAGTCCCCCTCCTTAAAAGCTCGACCTCTGACTTGTTTGTTGCGGTAGCACCACAGGTCTTGTTGGTACAGTGTGGACCGAATGAGGGCTAGTTCTCTCTCATCTTCCAAGAGATCCAAATTGTCTTGTTACGCCGCTTCGGCTTCAACTTCATTGTACTGCTCCACTCGGGGGGAGTTGTGACGTAATTCACTCGGCAGAACAGCTTCAGACCCATTCACCATGAAGAAAGGAGTATGCTTGGTTGAATGATTCACAGACATCTGTATACCCCACAAGACAGATGGTAATTCTTCTACCCATGCGCCCGCGGTGTACTTGAGATCTATAAACAGCCGGGGCTTCAGTCCCTACAGTATTATGTCATTCCCTCGTTCTGCGTGCCCATTTGACTGTGGTTGAGCCACGGAGGCGTAATTGACCCGAGTGCCATGAGAGTGGTTGAGCCCCCAATCCTTGCCTTTGGTCGTGCCGCTGCACTGGTCTGTGACCTGCCCCGCTTTTGTTTAGACGGTTGATCCATCCTTCATTTATCCTGATCAATTTCAGTGAACAAATTCACGTAGGGCATTCCTAAAGAACAAAATCTTTAGAGTATTGATCTTAATCACAAGAAGGCAATAAATTAACGTTTTCTTGATCGATCTTAATGCTTGCATGTGGATTCCTGTAGGAGACTAAGGGTGCATGCATGCCCGTCTTTGTTTCCTCCATTGTTCCGTTGGCAGCAGCGCTGGATCGCCTCACGCCCGCTCGATACTTGCACTGGCTTGTGCCGCGGTTTCGTGGCCGAAATTCATCATGTGCATGTAAGGTTCATCTTCACACGTTGCCACCGACCGGGTTCCATCGCGTTTTTCTGTATGCCATTACTCTTTCTTGGTAGAGTCTAAGGCTGGTTGTAATGGGTACTATCATATACTAGTATCATATGCATATGATACTAGTGTATGATACCACAACCGTAATGTATAGTATCATGTGTTACTAGTATCATAGGATGGTTTATTTATTGTCATGCAAGACACATAGTAACACATCATTTAATATGATACGGTATCATGATATAATACTCAACCATCTTTTTTCTTTATTTAATTCTACGTCACCTCATCGAAATTGCCTAGTTGGCATGTATGATACTACCTATGATACTTCCATTACGGGCAGCCTGATAACATATTAAAGTAAAACAAGATTGAATGAAAATGGACGATTAACTCTGTTTTTATTGATTCTTAAGTGTATATACATCTGATAATGGTGAAAAGAAAAGATGTTTGTTCGAAGGCATCCCTTCAAAACAGATGTGTCTCGGCAATAGAGAAAGAAGAGACATATGACTGTTCGGGATTGAACACATCATTTGCTAATTTATTTCTAACACGAAAAACAGACTAAAAGCAGAACGACACCAACCTAAACTGCATGCTTCCTAATCATCCTAACACTTACATCAAAATCAGAGAGATAAGATAACCCCAGGAGGAGGATCACAGAAACACTCAAACACCACCACTGCAGTGCTGCACCCCCATACCGGTAATGGCGATCCCAGCTATGTTTTGCTGCCACCTGCGCCATGGTGATTTTAGATTTCCAGGGAAAAGTGCACTTTAGATATCTTCTTTGTTCACAGGTTAGTGCACTTTTGAGGTGGCATGGACTCGTCACCAGGTTGACCCATGAGGCCATCACACGTATGAAAAGCTCATGGTCTCGATATGCACTTTTCGCTCCGCCCGCGACACGTCTCGCGTACGTGCCCTCATCACCTGGACTGGCATGACAGTCCGTCACGCGCCCAAAGTAGTATGCCGAATATAAGTGGGTTTCGATCTGGATTTAAAGATCGGATTGCTCGCATCAGACATGCTAGCGGCACAGCATGCAGTTCCATCATCTCACTAAACAAAGTACCGCCGTACTAGCAACAGCCAGATGCATGAAAAGCTCCCGGCACGGTTTCTGAGTCGCTGAAGCTGGAGTTATTTCTTGCTGAAACTCGAGTTGATCATAGGGTTCCTGCGGTTTCATGCGGAAGAGTTGAAATGGGTAACTCATGTACATACTGAGAATCCATTCTCCCCTCGTCAGAAAAGAGAGGAGAGAACTCCTTATTTATTTGCGCTCTGGTCTTGTGGCTCGTGAGTACCTGAAGGGATGGAACATGCAAGATTATAACTTGTAGTGCTTAGTTACTCCTGCACTCGAGCCCATAACGACATGCTTAACTATGACCACTTGCAGTGCAATGCTTGGACCGGATTGCTCGCCGTAGTGGATAGGATGGGATCAAATGACATGGCTTGGTCGATGGCCGCGTGCGACTGCACGGACATTAGGCTCTTGGCCATCCAGAGCCACCTCGACTAATGAACTACAGCTCGCCTGCTTGGGATAACCTAGCTTAAGAGCAAGTAGCATGGCATCTCGTGGCTAGTATCTACGTGGCTCTCTCACTGCCTGTGCAAAAGGTTAAGAACTACCCTTCCCCCTTTTTCCCGCGCTTTCGTTCTTTGGGACGTCCTCTCCTTTTCTTTCGTATATACAAAAGCAGGGGGGATGTGCACGCGTACTCGATCATTGGTTGCTGTTTATCTTTAGCTCATAGTTGTATCTAAATCTCTTCAGAGCAGCTGCTAGATCACTAGACATTAACTGGGCCGCCGATCATTCTCTTAACTCGTCCCCTTTTTCTCCTCGTCGATATGGGTGTGAAGATACCATCATCCTCAAACCTTTTGTTTGTTGTGTTGTTGTACCTTGCTCCAATGTAAGGTGCGGTTTTTATCTCTCCTTCCTCAGCAGTCAGCGATCCTCAATCCGAACGAAAAGCTGGGAGTCGTGTTCTAGACTGATCGTCATGTACATCTCCTTGTTCCGGGTCATTCTCCGATTCTCGTGTTTTATCTACAAGTAGTAGGAGCATAAGGAAGAAGGTTCAGTTATGAGTAATGGTACTAGAAAATGGATGTACACTGTCTAGAATTTCTAAAATGAACTATATTTGTACTAAATAGTGAAAATGACTGGAAGGAGCTATAGTTTTCGTGGAAGTGAGTAAATATTATGAGCAACATGGTCAATATAAGAGAATGTTTCTCTTTGTTTTGTCCGAGACTATGCGAAACCGCGGATTGTTTGTTACTTTTTTTAAATAAAGGGGCGGAGGTACTCCTCCTTTTCTAAAAAAAGAACCCGTTGGGGCTGAACTACAAATTTTGTGGAGTGGGGGCATTTTTTTGAAAGTGCTCTTCTAAGCTCGAGCTCACATGAGCTCAGGTGAACAGTAAAATTCAAAAAATAAATCATTTTTTTTCCGCAAAGATTGACCAATGTATCATGGAATGACATTCGTGAAAGATGTGGTATAGGAAATCGATGCTCCGAAATGCTTATCATTATTTTAGCTTTTTTTTTTGCCATGTCTTCCACGAATGTCATCCGATGATGGAAGTTTGCAAGCAATCAAAACATTTGTCTATGTCACAAAAAAACATAATTTTTTGCATGTTCACCCGAGCTCATTTTACCGCTTCCGGCACTTATTGTACAAAGTTGAAGAAATTCAAAGAAAATACAAGCAATACATATTGAAAAAATATAAATTGTGTGTGGTTCTGGGCACCCACTCAGCACTATGCAGGTCCGCCCTTACTACCTTGTCTAGATACAATAACAAAATATCCCTAAAAATAGATGTGATAACAAAATTCCATTATGAGTTTTCTCTTGGTGTCTTCAGATCAATTAAATTCTTGCATTCACGTGATTCAAATTAGTGCATTAACTACAAAAAGGTAACCTTTTAACAACTATGTTTTCTTCTTAACGAGATGGATCAACCTTCACCAAGGGAAAATAAACTTATCTCCATTCTTTTTTATCTACTAATCCAGCTTGATAAAATTTCACACGACGTATTATCGAGGATGTCCTAAACATGATACTTCGTGGTTGTTTGGATGAAGCCCAAGCTAACCATACCAAGCAGGTGTGCCAAAATATTTGCGAAGGAATTCATCACCACGAACTCACGGCACTCGGATGTAGAATCTTGATGGGTAACCAAAATGTTGGTTGTGACTATTTTTTTTGTGGCAATTCAAACGGACACATGGCATGTTGGTCAACAGCAAAATTTTGGCATGGCAACTCTGTGGCTCTGTGCTGCTAAACATGACCTTTATTTTCATAGTCAAGCAAAACCTTGCCTGTAATTTTCAACCTAGCGGATGTGACCTAGACACACCATCCCCGTTGGTCTCATCTCTTACTGGGACCTACTCCCCTGTTCATAAATATAAGATGTTTTTAATATTCTAATATAGACTACATGTAAACTGAATTGAGAGCATGGTTAATAATACAGCCAATAATCGATTATAAAGAGTTATCATGTCATATAGAGCCAATCTAATAGCCGACATATATAATAGTAAATTTTAGATGTGTACTACTTTAGTAGTAGTTGACCCACCTTACAATCTCACAAAGTGTCTTGGATCTCGTGTTGCAGTTGGGTACTCACAAAGAGCCCGCTTCTTTTATTTCTCCTCCAACTAAGTAAAAATATAAAATTTTAATCTTTATAGCTTGCTTATGTCACCTTATTGTACTTGCTCTGATAGAATAAAAACATTAAAGTGCATCTATATGCATCTGAATCAGTAAGACATCTTATACTAGTTAACAGAGCGAATACCCGATTTCCTTTTAAGCAAGGTTTGTGCCCCCCCCCCCCCCCCCCCCCCCCCGCGGAATAGTCTCATAGCTCTATTCCTTTTCCAGTGTGATTGTCATGGACGACGCGTTGTTTTGATCCCGTGGACAGATGGATTTTCCAGGTGAACTGCAGTTTTTTTTTACGGGTAGGAGAACCGCAGTTTAATTGCATATATATCAATACCAAGAATTAAAATGTACTCCCTCGGGTGAGGTGACATTGGGCCCATGAACGCACGATCTTAGCCCAGCCCAGCCCATACATGGCATCTCTCCTGAGTCCTGACCACTCCCACGCGAGATCAACGACGGGCGCCAACAGGAACTGAAAGCAGCCGGCAAGAAGGACAGAGAGAGACACATCGGACGCCACGTCGTCGAAGGCGTCCGGCACCGAACCAGCCGCGTATAGACAAGTCAGCGCCACCCTGGCGCCTGCCGGTCCACTTGTCACCCCCTGGCGCGCTGGCAGGTCGCGGTTAGTGGAGGCTCCAATGCCATGCCGGATTATGATCGGGACTTTAAAAACTTGGATTTAATCGCTAATGATGGGCGTCAGTGCGGTCTGGCAAATCCCTACTTTCCCAGAGCTTCATCAAGCTAAGCTAAGCTAAGCTGAGCTGCATCCCCGCTTTGGCCCTACGGAACTCGTTTCGGACAGGCAACCCTGTCGGCATGTTGTGGCTTTTGTGTCTAATCCCGTGTGCCTGTGGGCATAAAAGATGTGCTGCCACAACTAATAAAGCACAGTGGTTTGCAGCAATAATCTGAACCCTGAGAATGCTTGAGAACTCGTTGCTTTTCAGCTTGAGACAACGACACTGTAGCACTCACGTACGCCACGCAACGGCCCTGCACTAGGACTACGAAGAAAAAGCTAGCCCCACTTGCCTTGCCTGCTCGAAAACCATGGCCGCGCATGGTAACCATACCATTTACTATATTTGCATGACCGGAGGTAGAGTAGTAGCAGTAGCTCTGCGTGTGAATTAAGGCGTGGCCTCTGAAAGCATCTCAGTGCTCTGACCGATCGATGCGCCTCCAATTAATATGCGTGGTAGACGAAAGCATTTTCAGTGTTATGGTCAAAAGCTTCCCTGGATTTTTGCCGCCCGTTCGGAATCACCACCTAGCGATGGAGGTCAGGTGCATCTTTCTTATCTCCCCGTGAGACGTGACTCGGTTACTCCACATTCCACGAACCACCTCCTCCCGTATCGATCGATCGCCTGCAGCGTGCACGAGGCCCACCACTGCGCTATGGCGACACGAAATATTTTGAAAGAAAAATGCCATGCACATTGTCCCCCTTGGGCTGCTATATAAGCGGCTCCTCGCCGCGCCACAGGAGAACTCTCTCGCTTGTCGAAAAAAACACACGCACGCGCACGGTAGTACGGGAGACAGTGTAGAGGTTGCTACGATGGACATGGGAGACATGCATGCCAGCGCCAGGAGGCTTCTGTCGCGCGCCGCGGCGACGCCGGCGGTGGCGGTGGCCTCGCCCGGCCCGTCCGGGCAGACGACGCCGCCCTCGAGCCCCTTCGGCTCCGTGGACGCGACGGTGATCTCGGTCCTGTCGCTGCTCCTCTGCGTCCTCGTCGTGGCGCTCGTGGTCCGCGCGCTCGTCCAGTGCGCGTGCCGCGTCACGCGGCGCGTGTGCTACGGCCAGGCAGAGCACCCCGGGGACGCCGAGGCCAGCGGCCTGGAGATGGCCGCGCTACGGGCTGGCGCCGGCGGCAAGAAGAAGCGGGATGGGAAGGGCGCCGCCATCCGGGCGATCCCGACGATGGAGTACTCGGCGGAGATCGAGCTCGCCGTGTGCTGCTCCACCGAGTGCGCCATCTGCCTCGCCGACCTGAAGCAGGGCGAGCGCGTCCGCGTGCTGCCGCGCTGCCACCACGGCTTCCACGTCCGGTGCATTGACCGATGGCTCTCCGCGCGGCAGACGTGCCCCACCTGCAGGCAGGAGCCGTTCGCGGCGGAGGCCCGACCCGAGGAGCCGGCGCCGGCGTCGCCGGCCGTGCAGGTGCACGTCGACGCTGCACAGCTCGAGACGATCTAGACAACCTAGCTACATGCATGTGTGTGAGAAATCGTTCCATGGAAATTGTACAGTACTAGTGAACGGTTGGGAAAAAATATTATGAATAGTGAACAATTTTGCAGCTGTAATTGTTGCAGCTATGTTGTCGCCTGTGATACCGTGGTTGTGATCTTTATATTTTGTTGAGGCAGTAGAAGTGACCCGGGTCCGATGAAATGAGACGCGAGTGAAAACACATGGGTAAACTTTTGTGCAATTTATGTGCGTTTTTAACGCAGTGCAATCGCAGACGCTCACATACACTTAAGTAATTTATGAATTTACGGATATTTTTATGCAAATTATGCATTCTTGTTGGACAACGACGTTCCGGCTATCCAGGTTCGTTGTTCCGACATGAAGTTAGCAAATTATATCTGCCAAAAAATATTATCAATACGGCCCACTAACCACTCAAGATATCTGGCCCGAGGACTGCAATTGTTTATGTGGTCATCCCTTGAAGTGGCCTGGCCCATTAGCTCATTTTCTTTTCTCACCCTATTCTACTCCATCCACAGTTTACACCTCCTCCGGCCCGTGACCCGTTATCACGCATGCTCGTCGCATTGTCTCAAAAAAAAAAAAAATGCTCGCACACGTGCATACACGCGCATGTTCAGAAATACACACACAACACATACACACCTCTTCTTTTATGGGATGAACCCATGAGAAATCTTTTATGGGAGCATGTCAACAAAAGATAGGGCAACCGGACATGTTCGTCTACGTTAGGCTCCCCGGGATACATAGTGTATACTTCATACCCACTCCCTTAGTTCCCAATTAATTGATGCTCTAGGAATGTATCAAGATAAACTTTTGAAATTTTGATCAAGACGATAGAAAAAAAAAGTATCTAACGATAGTATATCTGGGGAACAACGAAAATGATGTTTGGACCCAATGAAGTTTAACTAGGGACAAACATAGAATTTAAATTATTTTGAACAAGAGGGGGTAGCAAAAAAATAAACATTACTCGACGCTTCCTAGTCTACCACCATCCTCTCTTGGCCTATCTTGCTACTATGACGTTTTTTAGGTCACTCCAAGTCCATAAAACATTAAGAAGAGGACAAATACCGATTCCTTTTCATGTGGTGGCTCAACTTACGTCAGCATTATTCCTTTCCGTCAGTACGATATTTCATTATATTAATTGGAGGATGAATATCTTAAAATCAACATGTGTTTAGGTGAACTAGATGTTGCCTCAGAGAGGGTGTTAGTGTTTTAAAAACAATTACATATACAACTTAACTCTAGTGCGGAACCAACCTAGTAGAGTTTGTTCAAGCGCAAACCTTAAATATGATAGGAACTGCACCAACAACATGTGTTGAGCAACAACATGATGGGTCAGTGGTTCGATGATGATGGCGGCTTGCAAAACGTATGCGTGAGGTGTGCGTTTTAGGTGTGCTGCACCGGTTGTTGTTCCCGATACGTTATGTGGATGGATTAGCGACAACACCGGTCTTAGATATGTGGAGTGAGAGCACTCCACATTATCGAGTTTGTAGGTATGAATGGTGGCTTTGGGTGAATTGATGTGTACTCTTGTTAAACCTTTGTGAAATAATTAATAAAGATTGCTGCATGCATCGATTGATGCAGAGGCCGGGGGTTTAACCTCCTTTTCAAAAAAAAAAACATGTGCTGAGCAACATTTGCAAATAAGGGAAACTAGCAAGAAATTGAATTATGCAGAATATTTAATATTATGTAGGAGTATGAATAACCAATATATTTCCAGGAGTTCAAACATCCTCCTATTCTAAATTTTGTTGTGGTGCCCGCAGGCGGACCCTCTCTTGAGTAATTTTTCTCTTAAGGAACTGCCTCGATCCACTATGCATGAACATGTGAAGCTATACAACCACTTCACAAGCAAATTCCGGTTGCTTCACAAGCTAGTCGAAGAGATCGTTGAGACAATGGCGGTGGTCTCCAAGAGTAACAAGTCCCTTAACAAGATCTCAGATATGGAGTTTCTGCTTCTGGGCAAAAATGCAGCCTCGTAAACAGTAAAATCAAAAGGAACGGTAAAAAAATCAAAGTGTTATTTTTTTGGCAACAAACATGGTTCAATATTCTGCATGCATCCAAATTGTCGTTAAGAAAAATATTCCTAATGCTTTCGGAGAGAAAAGGGAAACCCCATTCTCCAAAAAGACTATTTTTAAAAGCATTTTTGAGTGAAGATTTTGTTATCTATTTCCTAGACCTCAACAAATGTGATTTCGTCACAAGAATTTGCACGCATGATGAAAATTGAACAATGTTTGTTGGAAAATAATCATATTTAAAAAAAATGTTCATAGAGAAGCATTTGAGCTAGGGATTGGAAGAACACTTTTAGTCGACTCTGATTTGAAGGGGTCTAAGGGAAAAAAAACACTTTTGTAGTTATGTGCAAACATGCTTGCATTCAACAAAGTAATCGTACATTATATCTAATGATTCGAATTTGATATTGCCCATGTTAATCACTCCTTCTTTGTACGGAGTCCAACTTAAAAAACTGTGGACTATTGTGAAATTCGATAGGAGTTGCTTAATGAAAAATCAGAGCTAGCATATTTTGGATCATTTTTCCTAGATGAAACATAGTTGCACGGTTACATGGTGCAGATTTGCACCTCACATGTATCATAGTATTTGTAAGTATGGTGGATCTAACTGTGCAATGCGGTCATTGCGTCATTGATACAACAAGAATGTATGTTGTCACAAGATTTCATATCAAAATTCAAAAATATTGCACGAGGTACAAAAATGAAAATTTAGGCATTATCACCATGATAATGGACCAAATCTAAAGCTCAACTTATGTTATGTACTTTTTTTTTTAGAGAAGGAGGTTAAACCCCCGGGCTCTGCATCAATCGATGCATGCAGCCATCTTATTAACTATTTCACAAAGGTCTAACAAGAGTATACATCAATCCACCCAAAGCCACCACTCACACCTACAAACTCGATAATGTGGAGTGCTCTCACTCCACATATCTAAGACCGGTGTTGTTTCCAATTCATCCACATAACGCATCGGAAACAACAGCCGCTGCAGGGCACCTAAAACGCACACCTCATGCACACGTTTTACCAGCCACCATCATCCTCGAACCACTGACCCATCTTCAGGAAAGAGATCCGCATCATCCTTGCCAGTCCAATCATCCGTCGACGCCACCACGGCGCCCAACGGCGCCACCGCCCTGCGCTCATCCGTTCATATGCGAAGACTCTGGGAGATCTGTCGTGCGTAGCACCTGCCAACCAGGCATGACTCAACGTAGCACCTGTCGGCCAGGCATGACTTCACAGCTCCACCGAAATTTCATGCAAGACGAAGCCGCTCCACCTCCTGCCTCAGTCTGCCAGCGTTGGTCCACAAACAATGCTCCCAAGAGAGAAATGGCACCGCAGTACCGCCATCGTCCGATCTGGAAGACCAGATCCTAGGGTTTCCCCCGAAGCAGTGCCCACCACCAGCAACCGTTCAGGACTCACACAGTGCCCACCACCACTCGGCCCCTCACGGCGACGCCTTCAGGAAGGTCACGACGTCAAGGACGCCGCCGCCGCCCACCGGAGTTAGGGTTTTCACCCGAGAGGCAAGGAAGAGGAGCAGAGGAGCAGATATATACCGACGTCTCCAAAAAGAATAACGGCGCCTTTGAGCGTCGTCGTCGGCGCGGCCGGCCTGGGCCAACCAAGGGGTTTCCCCCAATCCGAATCTCCTTCACCGGCTTCACCCACAGGAAGGGTCCCGGCAACCACGCCGGCACCGCCAAGAATCCGCAGGAGAGAGGCCCACAGATCAGGACCTGGGGGGTGCAGGTGGCGGTGCGGGCAGCGGCCGATGAAGGGGAACAACACACCTCCACAACGACGCTTCCAAGAAAGATAGCGGCACCCGCGGGCGTCGTCGTCGCGGCTCCGATGAAACCAGAGCAAGGATTTCTCCCGGAGCTGCGCTGGATATCCACCGCCACCGGCTGCTAAGCATGGCCGCCACGCACCATCAGGACCCCCAGCCAAGGCCACTGCACCGATCGCCCTGGACACTGCTCGTGCCCAGCCGACCAGCGCAGCCGCGCCCGGCTGCCGCTCCCTTCCACCAGGGCCGAGCGCCCCGCTAGATCCGACCATGGAGCCCCGGATCCGCCCTCCACCGCCGCCGATTGGCAAGATCACACCGGATCCCGCAACCGCCGACGCGGGGCGCCGCCGTCAGAGCCCGAAGGCCGACGCGAGGGGCCCCGCCGCCGCCATCCCCGGGGCGCGCGCGGCTTCGCCGGCGTCCCCTCCGGCAGCGGCGAAGCGGGAGGGGCGGAGAGGGGGTCCGGTGGCGGCGCGGTGCGTGTCTCTACGCGGAGAGGATGCGCGCCGGCGACATGCTCGCGAGGAGCCGGACTGGAGGAGCGCGGGCCGGGCAGATCGGGAGCCGGGGCAGCGGCGTGGAACTGGCGAGATGCGGTGGCGGCTGCTGGCGCACGAGAATGTCTTGCGTTCTGGTTCTCCTTTATGTACTATTAAGTGTTGAATATGTTGTTTTTGTACCACATGATTTTAAAACTTGATTTGAGATGTTGTGTGATTGTGTCAAAAAATATCAAAATGTTTCAGACATTTTAAATGCGCTACGGACAACCGGTGCACCAGATACATTCCCCTTGCTTGGGAGGTTTCCTTTTGACATCTTTGTTGAAGCAAATATGCTAAATTAAGATTGTAAATTGCTGGCCACTCTAATCCCGCAGGAAAATGCTTGCTTTGACAGTTCAGCCAATGAGGCGAGGGGTCCAATAAGACATTAGCGTCGGTCTGAAGGATGTCAGGCCACGCGCCACCGACTCTCGACTTTTACTCAACAAAGTTCAGACAAACAAATAACCTTTTTTCCCCTCTCGAGAATACCATGTGCCAGATTTGACTTTTTCCCTCCTTTGAACCCCCATTTCTTAATTAGTGCTGTTTAGCTCGACAGCAAAGCTAAACTGAGGGTGCACGAAACACGATTCTAACTCGTACGTAGCCCGGAAACTTCCCGCTCTCCGGCCGGCCGGAGTGGGTTGCTAGCTGCAGGCACCGCATGCATGGAGACCTCCTTTTTCCGCCGGCACCACTGCATTATTGCCTCGCGTACCGGCGCGGCTAATGGGTTCTCCTCAGGCCTTCCACTCGTGGAAGCTTCAGGCCATGAATCCGTGTACGGCAGCGCACAGCGCGCGCCTCCTGGCGAAACGAGAACCCCTTTCCGTTGCCAATAATGCAGCCACTTGTGTTGCGCTCCCGGCTCCTTCCCACTACGTACGCTCATGCATATGCGTATCACCTTATCAGATCCCCAAGTGCTGAAAGCACCAACGGGGTATCACCTGCAGGCTTCCAGCGTCAGAGGAGCAGCGTCAAGCTTTCTGAGAAAGGCAATTATTGGGCTTGTTTAAACTCCGGGAGTTCGGTTTACGATGGATCCATCCAGCGGCGGCGAGTGATCGATGGTGCGGCAATTGGTTTGTCGGGGCAGGCCCGAGCTCGACCCAATGGCGGAGCTCCTTGTGGCGTCCGTGGTCCAATCGGCCGGTGGAACCGTGCCAGGTGTTGACGGAGTTCCGAGTCACGAGGCATGAGGAGGATGCATGTTCAGACTTGACAGAGAGATCGATGGTGCTTCACATCGTACTACTAGCTCGTTGGTTGCAGCGAAGATCGTGATCATGCATTCATGAGGCCGAGGAGGAGGGGTGGATCTTTGTTGCGGGGTGACTAATGCTCGGGCGCGGCGTTTTACGCTGTAAAATCTCTGTGAGCTCGGATCGCACTTGGTAGAAAGTGAATGCAGGAGTGGAGAAACGATGCGGTTCCGTTATTAGGTGTTTATCACATGTGACTTTTTTGTAGGCTTGTAGCTGTATGACTCCTTTTTCGAGTGGTTGTAGCTGTATCATATGAGACTTTGGTATGGAGTTGACTAGATATTTCTGGCTTAATGCATCTCATTAGGCCATGAGAACCACACCATCAACAAACGCACGTTCGCCTCCTTGTCACCGTGAGCAAAGAGATCAGCAAATGAGTTCGAGTTCTGCGTATCCTACTTAGAGCATGGTTAATAGTATAGGCAACTGCTGGCTATAAGCCATCTTATAACTCATCTTATAGCTATCTTGTACAATAGTTAGCTATAAAAGAGTATTATTTTTATCATACATGTCTCATCTTTCATTCTCACAAAGCACCTAGTAGCACGTGCTAGAGCTGGCTCTTCACGAAGAGCCCACTTCCCTTCTCTCTCCTCTTCTCTCTCATCCAATTCAACAAAAATATAGTATTTTAATCCTTACAGTCTGCTGACCGTACCCTATTGTACTTGCTCTTAGCGTCTGTTGCGTTGTTAAGGATTCGCACAGGAACAAGGATGCATCCGACGCGACATCGGACGGCCCACTTCTAGCACTGCACAGTGCGGTCCAGTTTTTTTCTATGTTATTTTTATCAGTTTATTCCGTTTTTCATCTAGTTTTTGTTTTTTATTATTCTGCTTCTTTTTCTGTTTCTTCTTTTCTTTTCATTTTACTGTTTACATGTTTTTTTATTTTTTCAATTTTGATTCAGAATTTTTGTATTAATTGATAGAACTGCTTCTTCTCTCTTATTTATTTTTTCTTTTTCTTTTCTTTTTCTATTTTTTAAGGTTCTTCTTCTGGAAATTGAAGTTTCAAAAACTATTTGTGCTTTCAAAAAACATTCCAAATTTCAAAAAGTGTTCATGATTTCAGAAATTCTTCACAAAAAATGTTTGCATTTTTTAAAACATGTTATAGTCATTTACCAAATGTTCTTATTTATCAGTTTGCAATGTTTTCCTTCAAAAATTTCCTAAATATTCAAAGAATGTTCGGGATTTGAAATGGTGTTTCTGTTTTAAGAAATTGTTCACAAATTGAAAACATGTTCATAAATTCCAAAAAAAGTTCATGTTTTCTTATTCTTTAGGTGTTTCAAAACAATAGTTTAAAAATTGTTCACAAATTTTCAAAATATACATGTTTATAAATTTAGTTTGGATGTTTGAAAAAATGCAAGCGTTTACGACTTTGGCTCTGGAATTACAAAAAATATTTCCGCTTCAAGAACAAATGACCATTACTCACAAAAATGTTCCTGTTTTTAAAAAAAGTTTCTGGTTTTCAAAATTTGTTCGCAAATTGAAAACTTGTTTATAAATTCCAAAAAATGTTCACGTTTTCTTATTCTTTAGATGTTTAAAAAATGTTCTAATTTAAAATTTGATCAGAAAATTTAAAAATATACGTGTTTTTTAATTTTATTCGGAACTTCAAAAAATGTTTCCATTTCAAAAAACTTGGTCATTATTTGCCAACATATTCCATTTTTTCGAAATGTTTCTGTTTTAGTAATTTCATTGCAAATTTGTAAAAAAATATCGTGCTTTCAGAAAATGTTCATGATTCTTTAAAAAAAATTACAAATTTGAAAGAGTGTGCGACTAATCTAAAAAAAAATATGTTGTTCTTCGAAAATGGTTCACATTTTTTTTTAAATTGTTCATGTTTTAGAAAAACTTCCAATATTTGAAAATCAATTTGTATTTTAAAATTGTTTGTGTGTTTCAACAAATATTTCAAACTTTTTATATTACTCACGTTTTCGAAAATGTTCAAAAAAAACTCAGCTACATCATCAACGATCGGTTCGCTATAGTGCCCGGGCCGGTCGCTATAATACCGGCTTGATTTCGTAGCTCGCGTTGTTCGGGTTGATGGTTTCTTAAATACCAGTGCTACTTGTGTGTCACCAAAATTGTGTCGGTGTAGTCGCTAGCATCACGTAGACGAACGCAGGACGTCCTGGGTACAAATCCAATCAAGGGCAAATCCTATTCGGCCCTTAAGCACTAGTTCGCCAATGGGCGCCTACAGTACATCTCTGCTGCCGATCCAATTACCCTTTTGTCTAAAAAAAAAAGCACCCACGGAGAGGATCAAACCAGTGACCTTCCGTTTAAGTGTAAACTGTGCTAACCACTCGGCCACTATGACGGATGTGGTAGGTTACACCTATTTCCGTTTTTATTGTTTCTCCCTGTGTTTTCTACCTTTTTCCTTATTTTTGTTTTTTGTTTTCCTTTTTTTATTTAATGGATGTTTTTCAAATTTGTAAAATATTTTCAGATAATTAACTTTTTTATTTTTTGAGGATTTTTTTGAAAATTGATGAACTTTTTTAAATTTGATGAACCTTTTTTAAGACCAGTGAACTTTTTTCTTCAAATTGATGAGCTATTTTCGTTTTTTGGTGAACTTTTTTTGAAAACTGGTGAACTTTTTTGAAATTTTAGTTTGCATGAACTTTTTCAAATTCAATGATTAATTTTATTCAAATCAATGAACTTATTTTATTTGTTGGTGAACTTTTTTTTGAATACTCAAACCTTTTTAGCATGCTCGTGAACTCCATTCGAAATATGTGAATATGTTTTCAAATAATTGGAAATTTTAAACTTTACAGTGTAATGCATAATAAATAGCGCGTCCATGTTTCTGGTTTTAGCAACTCCTTTATGTTTCTGTTGTTAATAGGTTCGCGTTATAGATAGTTACTGGTAGTTAGCTGGTCTAGTGGTCAGACTCGCTATACAGAAGCACGGAAACATGAGATTGAATCCGATGGCGGCAATTTTTTGCTGTGTTTTTTCAGGTTCATGGTCATCGGCCGGCCCATGCACATGCTGCTACAAGTGCCAGTTAGACTGCGCGGCGCTAGAGGCATGCAATAGAAGGACCCGCGATCAAGCGCTTGATTTTTTTGCATTTTTCATACCGTGCTGTAGGGCACTTCATATTTGGCCGGCCCAGCGTGCGTTTGGTCGGAAATATGTCGCAGAACGCGGCGTATAGGACGGAAAATCCTATTCGCCGCTCGCTGCGGCGAATTGACTAGGCTTCGCAAAGGGGGGCGGACGAACGGAACGAGTATGGGCCAGCCCATTTTCAGCATTGCCCAGCCGGTTTTGAAAACATTCCATACTTTTCTCAGACGGTTTTTTCCGGTTTGGGGAACTTTTTAGAAGATTCCCTGAGCCGGGTTTTCTTCCTTTTTTTTCATTATTCTTTTTTGTTTATTTTTTTCTTTTTCCGTTTCAAAAATGTTCTGAATTTTGAAAAACAATCCGTAATATGAGAAAATGTTTTGGAATTTGAAAAAATGTTCCAGAATTGAAAAACGTCCCAGAATTTGAAAAAATGATCCAGAATTGGAAAAATGTTCCGGAATTTGAAAAACCTTCCGAAATTTTAGAAAATGTTCTGGAATTTGGAAAAATGTTCTGGAATTTGAAATTTTTTCTGGAATTTTAAAATTGTTCTGCAATTTCGAAAAATGTTCTGGAATTTTTATCAAAGTATTTTGGATTTTTGAAAAAAGTTCTAGGATTTTCAAATATATTCCGGAACTTGAATAAATGTTCCTGAATTTAAAAAAATGCTCCGGAATTTGAAAAATGTTCCAGTATTTTCTCCTCAATTTATATTCAAATTTTTGCGTTCAAAAAATGTTCCGGCTTCTAAAATGTGTTCATATTTTCAAAAACAAATCGGGTTTCAATTTTGTATCTCCTACTTAAAAAGCTGCAGGAGTTTTTTAAAAATATTCCATTTTTCATAAATTGGTCACAATTTTCAAAATATGTTCTTGTTTTCACATTTTTATAAAAATGTTCCTGTTTTACAATGTTTCTCTCTTTCAAAAATTGTTCAAAAATTTAAAACTTGTTCAAATTTTGTTCTCCAATTCTAAAAATGTTCATGATTTTAAAATGGTCGGGAAGTTTAAAAAATATTCCTCATTTTCTAAAAAATGTTTGCCGTTTCAGAAAATGTAGGCAAGTTCAAAAACTGTTCCTGTTTTAAAAAGTGAGCATAAGTTAAAAAAAATGTCCCTGTTTCAAAAACTGTTCACAAAAAGAGTATCAGAATTTGAAAAAATGTACCTGTTTTCAAACAAAAATTATAGTTTCATGTACTGTTCACATATTCAAATAATGTTTGTATTTTTAAAAATTCTTCATAAATCACAAAATCCATTTATAAATTTTGTTTTTCTTTTAAAAGATGTTCTTAATACTATTTATAAATTATTTCCCAGCAGATTTAACTTGTAAAATAAACTGTATTTACTTTTACAACTGTTTTAGGAACAGTCACAGTTATCTTATAAATGTTTTCGAAGCAGCAATTTTACAACAAACAGTGAAATTTCATTTTTTTACAGTTCAAAAACACTTGGAAACAGCACCAAGAACAGTAGAAACAGTTCAAACGATAAAAACAGCAAGAAACAATGGAAACAGCCCGAACGCGTGCTGGCAGCGGAAACAGTTCAACGCACGCAAAAAGAACCGCGGCCCATTAAAGCCCGTCAGTTAGCACCTCTGTGGGAAGCCCCTGCTAATTGACGCAAAATGCGTTCAGTAGGACCTCCCGTATAGGAGGGCAATTCCTTCGTCGGGGAAACGCCCGCAGTGCTGGTGGGTGGGCTGGCCAGTGCCCGGCAGCGTATGCTATGCGTTGCTGCCTCAGCTTTTTCGCTCGTAATTCCTTTTTCCAGTTTTCTTTTCTGATTATTTATTTATTTTGTTATGTCTTATTTATATTTCTATTCTTTTAATTATTTAGTTCAATTTTTATGATTTTCCCTTTTTACTGTTTTTTCTCTTTTACATTATACAAATTTCATTGCGTGTTATCAAAATGTTCAATGTAAATTTATGAACTGTTCACAATATATTAAAAAAAGTTCATCAAACATTATAAAATGTTCATCATTTATTAGAAATTGTTCAATGTATATAGATAAAGTATTTATCTATATTTTTAAAATTTGTTTGGTCATATACTACACAAATGTTCAATGTGCATTCGGAAATTGTTCAATGTATATTACAAATGTTCAATGTGCATTCGAAAATTGTTCTGCGTATATTACAGATGTTCAATCAATATTCAAAAAAATTTCAACTCATAAATTTACATTTATTTTCAAAATGTTCATCATCTATTAAAACATGTTCATCGTGTAGAATTTCAAATGTTCAGCGCATATTAAGAAAATGTACATCGTGTATAATTTTTAAGTGTTCATCGCATATTAAGAAAATGTTCATTGTGTATATTAAGAAAATTTTCTTTGTGTTTAATTTAAAATGGTCATAATATATTAAGAAAATGCTCAACTTGTATTTTCTGAATATGTTCAAATATTTGATACTTAAGGCTACAGGGCGTAAGTCTATTAGTTGAACTCTCTAGTTCTGCTCGCTATTTCCACTCGCAAATGAGAAGGAGGTAGCGAGTTTGAGTCGTGCGCATAACTTTTTTTCAATTATTTTCCTCATTGTTTTTGCACGCCTACAGTTCAATAGCTCCAAATGGGCTGGCCCATTCGTAGCTGCCTTCAACGAAGGTTCAACATTTAGTCGCCCGCAGACAGCAAATAGGAGGTCTCGTATACGAGGTCCCGGTAAATTGGTAACTGGCGGAAAACATAATGTACTAGCAGAGTGCCCGTGTATTCCCATGGACCTAAAAAATTGAGAACATTCCTTTTATTATCAGTATTTGGTATCAGGTTATTCATATCTTTTGGTTGTTACTGATTCCATATCAAATTTTGTGTGTATAGAAAAGATAACCAATACATACAAAAAGTACTTAAATTTTGCCTCACTTGCAATGTATTTTGGTAACATATAGAGATCTAATGCACAACATAAAGAAAGTGGTACAAAAACATGAAACTCTCTATTATGCATTGCATTACAAAAGAAAGATGGCACATGAATGCCCTTTTATGCTTAAGACCAATCATCTCACCAAAGTATGCCTATTATTATTATCCTTTAACTAATTACTAGTTTAATGCCCGTGCGTTGCCACGGTTTAATAAAAAAATCATTAAATCACAACAATGCACATGTGGCTCATGAGTGGGTTGCGACAAATATCATCTTCTACTTAATAATATAACAAAACTCATGTGAATCATATTAAAATCACCATGATGGCAACATCAACTAATCGGGCTAAGACATCCCCCTCCCCGCCCCTTTCCCTCCCCCCTCTCGCGTCATCTCCTCTGAGACGACTTGGGATAACCCTAGCCATCATCGTCGCGCCCCTCCCCCCATCCCCATCCCCTCTGCCGCCTGAGGTGTGCTCCGACGCCCGCGCTCCACACCGTTGAAGGTGGCGGCGGGGATCTGGCGGCTACACGACACGTGGAGGGCCTCGACATCCGGGGCAGCGGCCCAGTTGCACCGGTCGGGGATTGCAGGGGCGACGAGAAAGTTTGGTCGTGGATGTGATGGTGGCGGGGATAGCTTGGATTGTGTTTTTCATTTTCTCTTCATATGCCGCATGCTTACAGGTTCCCTGGTATGGTCGCCGGAGCGAGAGGGGATCGGGTTCCCCTCTACGGCGGCTACGGTATACCTTTTGTTAGGAGCCTTGTGCTTTGACAATTCCAGCTCTGGCCTTTGACCTGCTCATAGCTATGCCCCTTGCTTCTATGACTATGGCCGGCAGCTCTCGCCCTTCGATGTGTCTTAGCCGCAGACGACGACGGTGCTCATGAGTAGTGTGTCCCGGGCTTGCGGGTCTGCTCTAGTTACTTCTTCTAGTTTAGCTTAGATGCCATCCATTTGGACTCTAGGGTGAACCGAGTTGCCTGCTGTCGGTGTAGCATCTTTTGAGCCAGGATGAAAGGGGAGGGTTCCTTTGCACCGGCGGTAACAAATGGTGGTCTGTTCCATTTCTGTCCTCGAGGGCGACTGTGATCACGAAGCTTGTGTGGTTATGCATTTCTCCTTAGTCCATAGTTTAGTTTTGTCGGTGTAGGCCGCCCTATAGGGTGTTGGCTGCAGCATGGTCATGCTGTGGCTCGCTTCCGATGCTACCTATGAGTTGTCTCGCTTGAGTGCCTTGTACCATTCGTCTTGTTTTTCTTATTTATTTTCCCTTGTAAGTGGGTGCTCATGTTCTCCTGGCCGATTGATGGCTTTGTTAATTCAAAGTCGGGCTCTTCTGGAGCCTTCGTTCCAAAAATATATATCACCATGACTAAACGAAAATAGTATAACGTCATACTATTACTTTGTGCTCCATAGTGAAGACAAACATAGGGCCTCTTTACCACCCAACTTTGACATATATCTTCTCCATGCATCTTTGGATAATAATTATTACTCTCCAGAGCATTCAAAATCCAACTTCGGCCATCAATTTCATCACCTAAACATGGATTAAGTTACAAAAAAACACCAAACATATTGAAGAAATGTTTCCAATGGTATAATTGTATGTTACATAGCACATATTTTACTGAATAAATTAGTAGCCAGAGTATACAAATTTTTACGAAATGCAAATTTCGAAGACATGTTATCTTCCTCCTTGCAACCTGTCTCAGCTTTGCTATGAGTTTCGCTGTTGTAATTGCCATGCAATAAAAGCTCACTTTAATATGAGGAACCTTAAACTTCTGGTTTCTCTGTATGTATAAGAAGGCGACAATAATCTATGTATTATTCGTACATAAGCATGAATCCCCATCTTACAAAGATAAAAGTGATAGTACATTCACATACTTATGGTCTACTCCTATGGCTAAATGTAATATGGAACAATGAAAACTCAAATAAGGACTGTAAAAACATGTTATATGGTCCTCTACTGAGAACTATAGTGCATGGAGGATACAATTGCAAAGACATGATAGTATCATTCGTTGACTGAAAAACGCATAAAAGGAAGCAACAAGAAAAATGATTATTTATGACAGCCACACATGGGCAAATTCTTTATTAATACTTGCAGCACCTCAATAATGAAAAGTTCAAGGCATGATCACAAACTTAAATGGATGAACAATAATCAATAAAAATATTTAGTTTGAGGTTAAACACGTCAATGATGCATTAGCTAAATAAATGTTGCTGGAAGCAGACCATACCTCAAGTTAAATATGAATGTTCTAGTACTTGGATTCAAGAAGATGTATACTTAAACTGGAAGTACTTGCAAAACTTCCTTCGGTGTCTTCTTTATATTGTTATGTAGCATGACTCTCTACTTTATTAGCCCAACAAAACTGCTGAAGTTGGCTGCAAAACATGCACATAAATCATAAAAATAATAAGTATAGGAGAAGTCAATATTTTATGAGATCTCTTCCCCTACCAATTTTCTCTCTTAATTGTTGGTCCCGTGGTGCTAATATCAATATTTTATCTCATTCAGACCCATCTTGTACTGAAAGGTGATCAAGGTATAGTACATGAGAAGTCAAACGTGTTCCGTGGAGAAGTAACGTACACGAGTTTGGATTAACACAGCCGACAACAACGAGAAGCAGCTACAACAAACAAAACAAAGCTTTGAAGCATCCAGGCTGCTTTATACCAAATAAGTTACAGAACCTGAAGTCGACTCCAATCTTTGACCACAACTGAAGTTGTGCACTAAAATATTTAGAAGTCATGAACTTGATCTCTTGAGGGGCCAAACCATTGCGCTCGATGCTGGCCTGAACCATGTGTGTCTTAGACATCAAGATTACGTATATTACATACTCATTTAGTCGACGACACAGTCCGACATCAATCAAGATATTCTCTTTTCTGTACTAATGTATACAACGACCTTTTTTGGGTTCAGGCATCAACCCGGTGGAAGATTTTTTTAGGTTCAGAACAATTCCCAAGATACTAATGAAGAATAAAGTATAACAAGGATTTGTAACATGGCCCTCAATGCCTGTTTAAACATGTGCTCCACCGACCTCTGGACAGAACAAAAGAACATCATGCTGACAACACTATGAGCTAGTTTGTACCAAAGTAATACGCCATTGATCAAACATTGCTGAGGGTACAAAAGCATGTACGAGTACAAGTTATTATGGAAAAAAACATGACCACAAACGTAGGAACCATAAGGCCATGTGGGAAAGATTCCTCTGAATTTACATGTTTTTATCACGCGCTCACCTGCAACTCTATGCCTGCAACTCTATGTCAGTAAGCTTGTGCCAATTTTATTTTACATATGATGATCCAAAAATGGTGTCCTGGTTTGGATAAATCCTGAAAAATATGTGTGTTAGATCCACAAAATAGGATTACTCTATCAGAAGCACTACATCCATTTATCACTCGAAGGTAAATAACTGAAACATGTGCTCTCTCAACTTTAAAATATCCATTATTTATAAAAAAGGATAGGATGATAGGTCAACTAATAATAGGACAATGCGTAAAACATGTTAAGAAAACATAAGTTTCGGAAAACAATATAGATTGAAGAAATTTACCGCAGACGTGTTTATGTCAATATGTTGCCTGCAACTTCCTTCTATTAAATTGCAGTGGATCTTGAACCTGAGTTCATGGGAGTAAAGGAGAAAATGAAAATAAATGTTTTTGAGAGGTTAATAACTGGATGAATATAATTTGGAAAACGAAAATTAATCAAACTTCAATAGCAGGACTCTATGCATGGACTACAGGTCTAATGTTAGTGGACCTCTTTGAAAAGTGAAAAGTGCTCTTTCTAAGACAACATGAAAACTCAAGAATCCAAATGAAAGTAATGTGGCACTATATGAGCAGATGGGTACTTCGGACAATAGCAGAGTTCTTGAAAAACTAATGGTGAGTACCTTGTTATATGAAATAAAATAATAGGTCACGAATGTTTGAAATCAAGGCCTAAAAGTTGCAAGGATAAGAAACATTTGTAAAATCGTATCATCGTATATGCAGGCAATACTCAGATCTATTTTGTTTTTCTTAAATGACTTACTAAACAGAGACACCAATCGTCTTAAATGTGACAGATCTTAGTATGAAGCTTGACACTACTAATGCAGATAGGATTTCCATGCTTACCCTCGCGAGGATTGGAACTGAGCAGCGACACGCTCATGTTGTTGGATAGGTTGTCGACGACCTGTGACTCCTAGGCATCGGGGCCGCCTAGCCCGGCCGCCACCGCCTCGTTGTGCGACGGGTAAGGGACGGTTCCATGGGTCGCTCCGGTGCACTACTGAAACTCTTAGGCCTTGTACAATGCCTATTGCTTATGTACTGGTGCTTAAAGAGAAAGACCATACATTGCTAACTAAGACCATACATTGCTTAATGGTCACGAATAAACTTTTGCTACGAAGTAAGGGAGAGGATCTGGAGTAGCTCACCATGGCAAATTTGTGGCTCGCGCCGGCTTAGTGCCGAATCCATCCTGCTGCTGCTGCACAGGGAGAAGAGACCATCCATAAACAACAGGCATTGGAGCCAATTAAGCCCAAAAGTAGCAGAACTTTAACTAACCCTATGTCATCCACGCACATGAATGAAACAAAGCACAAGAGAGATCTTCCCAGGCGCCGTCCCCTGCACCAAGACCAAAGTTGCATCTCAAAACTTCTGTACCTTACAACGCTAGGTGCTTCATATGGATGCCTAAATTGCATTCATTAAGGTGCAATAGATCTAACTACAGTTTCACGGAAGGGCAAGCACCGGCTGACATCGGGAGCCAAAGTTTTCTTCCGTGCCTCTTCCTAAGCACCAGTGCCAAGCAGTCTGATGGAAAAAAATGGTTTTTTATTGAAGCACCCCCTTAAGCACCTGCATTGCACAGGACATGTGAATGAGGCAGTGCAAGAGCACAGACTACTGAAAGAATATAGGGAGATAAGGTTACCTAGGCCATCGTCGGTTGCCGTTGCTGCTGCACCGTCCTGCTCATTACCCTCCCCGCATGGATCACCTCCTGGACTGGGTGAACAATAAATGAGATGTCAAGTGACTCCGATCTAGATCGAAGTCGTCATATGCTAGGAAGGTCGCTCCAGGTCTCCGTAGACGAGGAAGGTCGATTGGATGACGACGACGGCTGGATGAAATTGTCGAGGAGGAGATGCCGCCGATGACTCCATTGAGAAGGCAAGTAGATCCGGGCCATGTCCCTCTGGATGGAGGATGGAACCGAGGCAGGTGTTGACGACCAGAAAGCTAGAGCCCGTGGGTGAGAGGAGAGAAGGGGGCGTTAGTATTTCACCTTGCCGAGTCGGCGGCGAAGGAAGAGATCGTTGGCGGCAATTCCTTTGGGGGAGAGGCGGGATCGGGATCGAGGGATTCGGGGATGGGGATGAGACGTGGGTACGTGGGTTTTCTTCTCGTTCTTTTTTCTGTCATCGGTGGAGGTGTGGGTAGGAGTTCCTTTTTTCTGCCACGAGAGACTCGCACGTACGAGCGGGGAGGGGTCGAGCCAGACATTGGTCGAACCGTTACGACGACAGGTTCTGCTTTAATAGTAGAGATTAGTGCGCATGCTGTATGATGGCGTATTCCTTGCATACCCCTTTCCCCTGAATTCAAACAAACTATAGTAAATAGCAAATATGGTAAGAGAGACCTTCATCACGGAATTGGTCTCACCGACATGGGAAAATGAATTTGATGCTACTGGAAACTAACATTATTTGTGCAAAGAAAATCTGAATCTCCAAAAAGAAAATGATTGCGAAAGAGAACATAATGGCATTGGAAAGAATGGAATTCCAAGAACAAAGTAATCTTATGCAGTAGTTCAGAACAGATTAATATCTATAAACAAAAGAGAGTGATTTTACATAACAATAAGTATATGAAGACCAACAGTTTAATCTTACAGAGAAAAGTAGAGTGATGATCCTACTGTGAATCACGTAGGACTACGATGGGATAGGGCATAGTATGATATGTTCTTCGTGCATAGAATGTGTTTGTAGAGAAGCCAACGTAATGTAGGACCAATTGACAGAATGTTTAGACGTACCAAGAGAAATGTATTGCCAACAGAGGGAATATAACTGTATAGCTCATGGATTGATGTCTGACAATAGTGTAGCTCTTGCTTGGTAGTCAGTATGTCAGCTGATGCATCTTATTCTTAGCAATACTATAGCAAATGCGTTGTAGGAAACTTACAGACAAAACTGAAAGAGCATTTGGAACAGTATCTTTTTTATTCTTTTTTTAAGAGCAGAAAAGTAAAAATACCATGCTGGATCTCTCAAGTGGCAAAAGGCATCACCTGATATAACACTGGTTCTCTTAGTCTTGGCAACAGCATGATCACTGCGAATAGCTCCTTTCTTGCGTGAATTAGAAAATAAGTTTGTTATGCACATGCGTGGTAACAAAATATTATTTTTAGGATTATGCTTACCTTTAATGCATATATACAGTTATATAAAAATCAAAGATCATCGACAATGGAAGCACACTCAATTTATTTCTCCTCCCATGCATTAAACAATTAACGTGCAGGTGCAACCCCACCACACCGCATCGTGAATCAATTACCACCGCAAAATGCTAATTGAGACCATACATTGCTTAATGGTCACGAAGAAACCGTGGCTACGAAGTAAGGGAGAGGATCTGGAGTAGCTCACCATGGCAAATTTGTGGCTCACGCCGGCTTAGTGCCGAATCCATCCTGCTGCTGCTGCACAGGGAGAAGAGACCATCCATAAACAACAGGCTTTGGAGCCAATTAAGCCCAAAAGTAGCAGAACTCTAACTAACCCTATGTCATCCACGCCCATGAATGAAACAAAGCACAAGAGAGATCTTCCCAAGCGTCGTCCCTGCACCAATTCCATAAACAAGTCACTTTAGATTGGTTTTGCCTGTAGAGAGAAGGGATAGAGAGCGTACATTAAGTTGTGTGCACATCTACAGAAAAGGGAAGAACAGAGGTTAGAGAAAGGGGGAGAAGGAGGACGAAGCCAAGGGAGAGGATGCACTTACGGGACGAGAGGAGAAGCAAGAACTCCGAGATCCCAAGCCCCGTCGCGCCCTCCGCCGGTGGCATCGTCGCGGCAAGACGAGGTCTTGGCCAGGGTCGTCCCGATTCAGGGGAGAGCCCGGCTGCTACGACAGATCGAGCCCGGCCGGTGGCGCTTGTCGTCGCGACTCCAGAGACGACACCGAGCAACGGCGACGGCGAGAGCTCGAGGGCGCGGCGTGGGAGGTGTAGGCCGTCGGGTCCAGGGGCGACGGGGTATCCTACGAGGGATGGATCGAGCTGGGATGGCCGACAGCGAGGGGGTCGGGGGTAGGCGGCGTGGCGTGGGTTTCGACGGGGCTGGGTTCGCCGACGGCGAGGGGGTCGGGGTGGGCGTGGCGTCGTGCGGGCTGGTGGGGCGGGGGCGGGTGCGGGGGCGGGTGCGGGTGCAGGGTGGGCGGGCGTGGTGCTGAGCAATGGGGAAGACGTGGGCGGGGTGGGCATTTTTTTTAATGAACCGGTTGTTTTCTTTATTTAGCCGCCTGGTTTACGAAGGGATGAAAAAAGTCGGTGGAAGTGCTAGCGAAAGGAAGTGGGGATCGTACGAGGTTGAACCATCACGACGACGACAGATCCCCTTTAATAGTAGAGATAACACATGTAGGATCTTGCTCCCTTATTCCGAGATGCTACAACCACACTTGATTGCAATACGCATTCCCTTGCGAACTGTTACGCATAAAATTAGGCAATTGAAACCATATAGGTTACTGCACCATTTAGGAACTTGTACAACAAAACACATACCTCCTCCCATTTAAGAACCATGTCAACACAAAATATTTTAACCCTTTTCCACCTATTACTCATAGCTTGGACATGCCCCATCTAATTTTTTTGTCTCAAAAGGACCGAGGCCCCTCCATCCTCGCTCAAATATTAGGATATCTCTTCTTTCAAGGCCATGAAAACAATCATCTTGTAAGATTATTGATGATCGTAAATGGCATTTATAGTTACTTGATATTTTCATATACATTATCTAAATATTATAGTTTATGAACGCAATACTTTAAAAGAACTAATGCTCCTAGTATCCATAGAGCTAGAATACATAAATACTAATAATTAGATTCATGAATCGCTAATGTTAGATAGCCCCATATAAATTGCATAGATGTAACCCTTGTAAATATTTTGCGTCTACAGTTTTTGCACTATGCTTTTAACCTAGTATTTTTCTGGGGAAAAAAATAGTTCAGTGAATAAAGCATTGCCCGAGCTATCATTGTGAGTTGGTTTGTGCTAAAGAACATGCCAACTTTCATAAGGATATCAACAAAGACCATTCCAGCTAAGAGATTTTGCAAGGGAAAACATATGCTATTCTACACATATAGAAAACCTATAACTTTTTAGAATAAATTAAGGTTTGACATTCCACTTTGGCTTATATTTTGTTCAGACTATATACATGGAAGATAATATTGCATTTATGAATCAGAACTTGGATTATTGTTAGCAAAAATTATTTATTCATAGTAAATTAAATAAGTCAAACTCTCAGCATGAAATTATGTCTTGGTCTTGCTTGACCTATTCAACAAGCTACGATCGACCATATTGAAGTCCATAAGAAAAAATGCGAACATCATGTTCTGCTGAAAAATAACATGTGAAGTTTATGGCTATATGATATTCCTCATTGCAATTAGTGTCACCAAATTTATCGGTCCATCAAAACCATGCGTATGTGCATAAGAAAACAAATATGGGTTCAATGGAGTAAGGAAGGATCAAATGAAAGAGTGAATGGATGGCGCACATACCGTCATAAGCTCTTCTTTTCTTGGAAATGGAACCGAGTACACGTTGTGGGATTGCCCCGCACGACACATCAACCTCCTAGTCTCCCCGGTGCCTCCCTCAACATCTTCTATAACATGTCTGATCGAGATGGACCTAGAGGAGGGGTGAATAGGTACAATTACAAATTTTAATTGTTTCTTAGCAATTTTAGGCAATAATTTGGAATATGAGGGTGAGCCTAACAATTGAAAAGATGGTAGTCGTGCTACTCGTACTAAGCAAGGCAACAAATAATTAAAGAGTTAAGCACAAATAATACAAGTACAATAAGAAATATCACAAAGACAAATAACCACAAGTAAAGAGTTAGGGTTAGGGATAACCACAACTCCGAGAGACGAGGATGTATGCCGATGTTCACTTCCTTGGAGGGAAGCTGCGTCACCGTTTAAAGAGGTGGATGTTATCACGAAGGCACACCAACGCCACGAAGGCTCACCCTATTCTCTCTTTGAGACAACACCACGAAGGCGATTCTCAACCACTAGTGGTAGAACTTGGGATGGTCTCCAAACCCTCACAAACTTTTCGGGGGTAATCACAATGAACGATTCCTTGCCAGAGTATTCCTACCGCCTAGGAGTCCCTAACCTCCAAGAGTAAGAAGATGCACCGCCAAAACAAGGGGGGGTCAACTTTTTCTTTGGTGAATGTGTAGATCAGGCACTCCTCCTTCACTACTCAAAAGATCAAGAGCTTTGGTTGGATAAGGAGGGAGAACTCCAAGAAATAGAGGTCTGAAACTGGTGGAGAGAGAAAAATGGAGTTGCTCGCCGTCCCAGGGAAGAAGAAAGCTGTTTATAGGTGGGGAAGAAATACAGTCGTTGGAGGCCACATTTCTACCAACCCCGGAAGTTCCGGGTGGGCCGGAGGTTCTGGACCCTGGAAGTTCCGGCTAGGTTCCGACGTGAACAGAATGGTTGCACTGGTTGGAGTCCCTCGCAAGCACTCACTATGGGGACGGAAGATCCGGAGCCCGGAAGTTCCGGCAAGGGTCCGGCAAGGTTGCTTCCGAAACAGAAACATTGCACATAGGCTGGCAGTTTCTCTGGTTGGCCCGAAAGCTCCCCGGACCTTTCAGTCCCCGGAAGTTCCGACCTAGACAGAGAACTTGCACTATCAATTTTGACAGATCTGAGAAGTCGTTTTTGAGAACTTACTTTTATGAAGAGTTGATTCCGAGACATTTTTCATGATGCATCCCCTCTTAATAGTGCGGTTGCCCTAAGGACTCGAGAAACAAAGAAAAACTTTCATGGCACTCTGTCTTTTTCCTTTTTCCGAGTAGACGGGAAATAACCATCCATGCTTCTCTTTACTTTTGTCGAAGTTGTTTACAGTAGAGCATGTGGTTAGAAATACATGTGATATTGGCATAGATGTCAAAAATAATTAAGGGCGATGATGCACTTTCAATCTCCCCCATTTTGACATAGATGACAATAATGCTTGTGAGGGTAGACACACAAAGTATGTATGTTATAGAGCAGTTTTAATGAAGGGAAATAACTCCCCCACAGCTTATGCCTTATTCTAGATTTGTATTTGAATGTTAAAGACACAATTGGAAGTAGCTCCCCCTCACGTTGTGCTACCAATATAAGCAGGACATGGCAACATGAAATGATTTACTAATCCTGATTTTTGTGTGTGACAACACATATATGGGAATATCACTCACAATATGAGATACGAATATGAAAGATGCCTTGTAGCACATGTAACCCATAAAGTGCACATACATGGATAGATAGTTTTTAACGAAAACACAATAGTAAGGTTCAAATGGTAGCAAGTAAAGCAAAGGTAGCAAATAAAGCAATGGTACCAAATAAGAGAATAGGCAAATGATAATGATGACCCCTAACGATGACCCCTATCAAGCAATCTAACATCTCCCCCTTTGTCATCAAGATGGCAAAAAGGAAAAAGACGAAGGATGCACTACTCCAACCTCTAGTTGTGGGAATCAATTGAGCCGTCGGAGGACTCATCACTGGACACTGGGCCGTGAGGGTGATGAGAAGTGGCTTCATCTCTAGCTTCGACATCAAACCGATCAAACTTGGACTGGTATTGATCAAACGGGGTCACATCAGACTGAGAACCATGAGCAAGGGTCATGCTAGATGCACACACGCCATCCTTAAGGGCCTTCATGCCCTCCTTCCTAGACTTGTGCTCGTCCCACTGCTTCTTGTGCATATCTTGCTGCAGACAGAACATGTTCTTCAGAAGCCACTAGAGTTTGTTGCTCTTCCCTAACCCAGAGTCACTAGGTTCCCCATGATGATAAGCATAGTGAGAGTGAGGTTCAAAGTGTTGTGATCTGCAGCATGAAGATCCTCTTCCTCATCATCATCACCCTCATTAACGGTGGCCTTGCCCTTTTTGACCAAGAAGTTAACGTTGGCGTGAGCAGTCAGGCACCGGCCAGCAAGCGCATAGGGAGTACACTCAGCAAACAAGGTAGTGATGTAGGGAGCATAAATCGGTACCTTGTGGTTCATCACCATGCTGTACATTTCATTCCATATGAAATCCATCACATCAACACGACCAGAGTTGTGACAAGTGAAATTAAGAAGGTTGATGAGATGACCACGAATCTTGTTTCGGTCACCAACCTTGACACCAAGCACTTCATGAAAAATCTGGTGCATGATATCATAGAAGGGGAGAAGATCACCAATAGAGCCGACCTGTCCACCAGCCGGGTACAAGGCAGCCAAGTGATGAACCTGATTGACCCCTTTGTCATGGATCTCATACCCGCGATCAATAGTGGTGTGAGTGAACTCATATCCCAAGAGATGAGCCAGCACAAAGAACAGGGCACAGACCTGCTCATCACCAGACATCCATGTGAGAGTGCGCCGTGAATCAGTCCCAAAGTGCACCGTGGCAAAAAATTGACCCACAAGGGATGGGGACACCTCATGCTGAAAGTTCATGAGAGGAATAAGGTTGAACTTGACACACATATTTTTGAACCACCGCAAAATATGCAGTGTTGGTGGGGGTCTTGTCAAAATGAGCGACATTGATACTCTTCTGAATGACAAACTTGTTGACAAACTGATTGAAGATTTCATCATAGGTGCGTTGCTGAAATAAGGTCCAGAACTTGGAGCTTGCCACATGTTCACACTCTTCGTTAAAGGGATTGATCCGGCGCTTATCAACCCACTCTGGTGTTGGCAACTCTTTCATGGAGATGGGCAAGGGAGGAGGAGGATGAGCGTGACTTGGCTTGCACCTTATGGAACTACCCTTTTTGGAAACATTTTTTGTTTCTTTGACTGAGTTGGTGAGGGAGAAGGTGAGTCATGATCTTCGGGCTCAGCATCAGGCTCGGGATAGGAGTCAAACATGTTCTCGGGACCTAACACAACAACCTTTGTCTTCTTGACCCTTTCTCTGGATTTCCGTTCCTACACCTTGGATGGTCGAGCACCCGAGCCAGAGCCACCTGTTGAAGAGAGGTGATAGAAATAGCAAGGGGATAGAGTAAGTGCACAAGCTTAAAAGAGAAAAAGGAAAAAAGAAATCGCATTGAAGGAGGAAAATGCCAGAACTCTGCTTAGCCCGGAAGTTCCGGGTGGGCATGAAGGTCCGGCGGACGAAAGTTCCGGCTTGCCCGGAAGTTTCGGGGCACCACTCAGTTTGCAGGGTTCCTTCCAGATCGAAGATGAGGATGGCATAATCTATGCAATGGATGGGAATGAAGAGTATACTGCTGGGCTATGGTGGAGATAGTACGGGAAAAACATAGAGGGAGGTGTTTATCCTCAACCCGTAAGCAAATCCACAATCCCTAGGATCGATTCCAAAGGGAAGGCAGAGAAAAAAATTTGGGTTACCTTGATCCATGGGGACGGTGAAGAGCAGGGGAGAGGCCCTCCGAGCTCGAAGGAAGGAGGGAGGCTCCAGGAGCCGGCCGCACGCCCGCAAGCCGTCAATGGGATAGGGGTCGCCGTAGGAAGAGGAGAGGAGGAGAGGGGCGAGGGGAGACAAATGGGGAATAGCCCCTTTGGTAAACCCTGCTCGCATCTAATAGCCCCTAATCGTGATGCTCGGAAGTTTCGACGGCCGGAAGGTCCAGCCAGCTCGGAAGGTCCAGGTTAACCAGAGATAATACAGACTTTCTAAAAACCCAAGAACTGGAGGGGGTGAGGCCGAGAGCTACCAAGACTCCCACAATCCCAACACATTTTTTTAAGAGGGTAGAAGAAGCTTGTGACTATACTCATAATGAGAGAGGCTTAGGTACGGTCTGATCTAGGGTCATATATACCGACTACACTCAAAATGCAGAAAATGAAAGACAGATTAGAGAGAAACAGCCACGAAAAAAATCCAAACTCTCAGAGAGAAAGAGAGGGCGGTGGATGGATCCACCATGTTTGAGCATATGTGACTTGGCACTACGAAGATTTTAACCTTGAGTCCAACATCACAACTCCATTGTTTAAAGCACCGGGTCACACAAGTGAGACAAAGTAACTTTGAGAGTGTTTGGTTCGTTTATGCATCATATAGGGTGATATTACTCATGAATTGAGTGACTCCCCCTAAACACATGCCTACATCTAGACTGGATATGACATAACTGTATGCATGAGTGCATGATTTCACATAATGTTGTCAAGTTCTAAGATACCAAGTTCACGTCTGAGTTGTCACAACCTACGTTCATCCAGTGGCTTGGTGAAAATATCAGCAAGTTGCATATCCGTGCCAACATGAGCAATGTCAATATCACCCTTTTGCACATGGTCTCTTAAGAAGTGATACGAATGTCAATGTGCTTGCTGCGAGAGTGATCACTAGGGTTTTCAGCAATCTTGATGGCACTTTCATTGTCGCATAGTAGAGGCACATGTTTGTAAGTTATACCATAGTCCTTCAAAGTTTGCCTCATCCATAACAATTGTGTTGCACAGCTTACGGTTGCAATATATTCCGCTTCAGCAATGGAGAGGGAGACACAATTTTTCTTTTTTGAGGACCAATTTACCAATGAGCGTCCAAGAAACTGACATGCCCCGGAGGTGGATTTTCTTCCCACTTTGTCTCCTGCCCAATCTACATCTGTGTACCCAATGAGATCAAACTTAGCATCCTTGGGGTACCATAGACCCAACCTTGGGGTGTGAACAAGGTATCTAAGAATATGCTTAACCGCCTTATGATGGTTTTCCTTAGGGGGAGCTTGAAATCTAGCACAAATGCTTACACTTAACGTGATGTCTAGTCTAGATGCACAAAGATAAAACAAGGAACCAATAATAGAGCGATAAATAGATGGGTCAAATGGAATACCTCTTGTGTCCTCGTTAAGAGTAGTTGTGGTTGGCGTGGGTACCTTGCATGGACTAGCGTTTGTCATGCCAAACTTTGCAATAATATCCTTTAAGTACTTGGTTTGAGATAGAAAAATTCCTTCTTGTCATCGTTGGATTTGGAAACCGAGAAAGAATTTCAAATCCGTGTTCAGCGACATCTCAAAGTTCTTTGTCATGGAGTCCACAAATGTCTTGCATAAATGTATTTTAGGGGAACCAAAAACGATATCATCTATGTAAATTAGACACAACATTAAATCACCTTTTTCCCTCTAAGTGAAGAGAGTAGGGTCAATCACCCATTTAAGTCCACCCGAGAAGGCAACCTACACACATTTCAAATCTTGGTTAAAGGTATCCATTTTACAATGGGACCCCTCATGTTAGTAACAAGGGTCTTAGACACTCAAATTTCATAGAATATAAAAGCATTTCAAGGGCCAACAAATTTAGCATAGACATCTCCATCTTATGTCTTAAGGAGCACATATGATGGAGGCATGCATTCTTTTGGTTTGTTGGGAGCAGGCTGGCCCCTAGTGGCCTTCCTACTCGCAACCTTCTCAACGTCCCCCAATTTGTCTTCCATGTGCCCTTCCCGCACAAATATCTCCTCGAGGGGAGCAGTGGACTTATGTATCTTTATTGCATTCCTGTTCAGGCTTGGATCAAATCCAAGCCCTTCTTTAGCCACAACCTCCTTGTGTTCACTCAACATTTCATTGCGGTTCTTTTGTCATTGGGCACATGACATGGTCCCTTTTTCAGTTTGAGCTTTTAGCAACCGGTTCTCCTCAAGAACACTAGCTAGGTCACCCCTCGGGTTAGTAGCACAAGCATCAACATTTATAATAGGGGAGGAGTAAACTTTGCCTAGAATGTTAAGGTATGTAAGCTTGAGTTCATCAAACTTGTTTGTAAGATTGTTGAGCTCTACCTCCTTTGTCTTGAGAGACAAATGTAAGATCTCACAATATTTAGAAAGAGCGGAGTGGGACTCGTCAAGCTTACACGTGTCTCTTTTTAACACTTCATAAGCATTTTCAGTCTTTGTTAAAGAGGCAAGTTATTCAGTGTTCTTATCAATATTTGCACCTATTTTTAAGCACAATTCGTCAGTATGGGCTTCCTCATATAGGACTTTCTACTCAAGGGTTTCACATTTTTTCTTTTCCTCGGTAACGAGATTTTCGAGTTCCTTAATGGAGGTGGTGTGCTTACTCACCATCTCCATAAGCATACGAAACATAATGAGATTCTTTCCTTTGAGGGAGCACATGACTTTCTTCATTTTAGCAAACATAGCATCACTGATTTCAGTTTCACGATCACGATCCTCATCATCAAGATATTCATCACTAGATGTGTTGGAGGAAAATAGAGAAGGGTTAGGTCGTGGAGTTACCTTCACCTTGTCTAAAGATGTATCTCCCTCATCATCTTCCATCACATCTTGAGCCATGAGGCATTTGTGTGCATTACCTTTGTAGTCTTTCATGTAGTTGTATGTGACAACATCACCACGTTTGTTGACCAGTCTTAATGTGGCTTGAGTGTCTTGTGCTACGCCTGCAACACCCCCAACATCATCGGGGTCGGATTCATCTTGAGCAACCATTTCCTTCCCATCTCTTTTTCTGAACTTGGAGTTTAATGGGTTAGGCAACTTCTTCTTCACAAAAAATTTCAAAAATCTTGGTTTGTCTTCTCTCTTCTCATAAGGACACTCATTTGAGAAGTGGTTGGTTTCTTCACAATTGTAACAAGTCCTTACTTTCTTCTTTTGGAATCTTACCTTGAATTTTCCAGCACTGAACTTCTTGACAAAGAGAGCCATGTCTTCATATGAGAGACCGTCATCTTATTCATCTTCATAGCCTTCCTCTTCTTCTTCACTAACATCATCATCATCCCTCGCATGTTTGGCCTTCAAGGCAAGATTTGTCTTGGGTGATGAGGAGCCATGCATGGCAAGATGCCTTGTAGCATTTGAATTTGATTCTTCGAACAGTTGGAAGGAAGAGATGACATCATCAGGAGACATGTCCTTAAAATCATGTTCTCTCCTTATGACCCATACCATTTGATGGTGGTATGGGGCAAGATCATTCAGCAGTTTATCCACGAGAAACTTGTAGCAGCCCAGATGCAATTCCTTGCCCCTCTTGTAATCTTTCTTTGTATGGCAACCTTGATATGGTAATGATAAGTGGGTGAGCCCAATTGTGTCATCTTTTTATGTGCATCATGGCATCATGCATACATCTTTTCCTTGTGGTTTAGTTTGTGTTGATGTGGGTGCACTGTGATGTGGTGTGCAAGTGCATGTGGATGTGCTCTTGTGCTTGTTTGATGTGTGGGTGCAACAAGTGCATTTCAAAACACACTAATTGCATCATAAGACCAAAACCCTTTCTCTCCTCTCCTATTTTCTTTTGAGGCTATTTCTAAGTTTCTGTTTTTCCTAAATAAAAATGTTCCTCCTCTTTGAAAAATCTTCTTAGTAATTGTGGAGACAACCCCTTTGTTCTTTTCCTTTTGTTTTATTTAAGGGCCAGGGTCTAATTTAATATAAAGGGGTTTATTTTTATTCTTCAAAATGCCCAATTTATTTTTATAAATTGGTGCATGATTTTAAGAGCCCATTCAGATTTTTTTCTTTCTCAAAACCTTCCCATGTTTTCCTTGTGATTTATTTTGTGCAATGCAATTATTTTAAAGGAAGATACTGCGTGTTTATTTCTGTGAGAGAAGAGCTGACCTGGCCCTTCTTCCTCTCCTAGCGGCCCAGCTAGCCCGAGCCAGGAAATGCATCAGAGGCCTAGCATGCCCCGTGCAGCCGAGGAGATCCTCGTCGCCCTATTCTTCTTCCTCCCCTGGTACGGCAGGGCATCCACCCATGCCACGAACCTCTCTCCCTTGATTTGACGGCCAACAGAGGCCCTATGCCACTTTATAGACCCCGGTACCCTAGCCTCCTTCCCCCGGTTCCATTTTCTCCTTCTCCCCCCTCTTCCGCCGCCAGTAGCGAGCGTCGCCGTCACCATCGCCATGGACGGAGGGAGCTCGACCTCCTCTCCCCCGTGAGTCCAGCAGCCGCGGGAGCATGGCAGGAATGTTGTCGGCACCTTCTTCGTCCTCGTCGGCGCCGTCAGCGCCTGGAGACAGCGTCATCGATCGTCTGCGTCGCCTCGTCACGGGGCTGCATCGCCTCGTCACGGGGCTGCATCGTCGTCCCCGCGTTCGAGCGCAAGGTTGCAGGAGCCTCGAGGCGTCGGCTTCCTCCTCTGCTTCGTCGACGTCTCCGACGACAGAGCGCCCCGACGCGTCGTCCTCCTCCTCGGTTCTCTCCCCTTGCAAGCTGGTAAGTAGGTGAGCCATCGCCTAGTCGCCCTGCCCCGTTTTTGTCTGCAGTTCGCGTCGCCCCACGCTAGCTCGCTACCGCGCGTCGGAGTTGCACCAGCGCCACCGCAATCGCACGCCCGCAGCACCGCATGCATGCATGCACCGCGTAGCAGATGCCTCCAGCTTCAGGACTGTGTAGAAGCGTTTAGCCTCGCGTAGTGCATCGTGCCACCGCTGCATGTCTGCAGCGTCGAGAGTAGTATTGTCGTCGTCGTCTCTCTGTCGTTGCATGGAAAGGCAACCCCTTTTGGAGTGATAGCCAGCGCCATTCCCCTTTCCTAGCATATCGCCTATCGTAGCCCGACTGGCAGCAGAGTGCGCGTCTGTCCGCAAGATCATGGGTTTGAGTCCCCCTGGCGCCCCTTTTTGTTTCGTTTCTCCCCTGTTGTTGTTAAGTACCAGAGGCAGCACATCTAAGCTACTACCCCTAAAAGAACAACTATTCTGCTGTAGCCCAGTGGTTAGGGGCATTGTTTTATGTGGAGAGGTAGTGGGTTCAACCCCCACTACTCCAATTTTACTCTATGATTATTTTGTGTTGTAGTGTGTGATACGTCCCAAACGTATCTATAATTTCTGCTTGTTTCATGATCTTTCGGGTGACATTGTTATATATTTTGCTACACTTTTATATCTTTTTACACATATTTAGACTAACCTACTAACCCAGTGCACCTAGTGCTAGTTTCTGTCTCATGATGTCTTTTTTGCAGGGGCTTTTTACCCAAATTTCCAAAGCACCAAAAATCCTGAGAAAAATATATAAAAATCAGCATGACAGAAGCTTCCAGATCACCGAAGATGGGTCAGAGGGGAGCCATGGGCTGCCCAGGCGGCCTCCCGGCGCGGCCTGGCCCCTAGTCGCGCCCACAGGTCACCTGGGTGGGCCCCACCTCCTCTAACGCCCTCCTTTGGCATATACTTACCCCTCCGATCGGAAACCCTTCCATCATATCCAGAATCGCGAATTTCTCCATCGTTCCGCCACCGCAGCGCTTTCGAGATCGGGAGCGTGAGGAGACCTCTTCCCGGCGCCCTGCTAGAAGGAGGATTAACCTCCAGGAGCTTCTCCATTACCATGGACGCTTCTCGGACGTGCCATGGGTAGTCCTCCTTGGACCATGAGTCCATGACCAATAGCTATGTGATGTCTTCTCTCCAATCTTGTGCTTCCATGATTAGCCCTTGTGAGCTGCCCTACATGATCAAGGGACCTATGTAATTTTTCTGCTATTGCTATGCTTGGTTTGTTGGGATCCGATGGATTATGAGATTATGTTCAGATTGTGATGAGTTATATATTTGATTATCCTTTTATATTATGTTCTTTAGTGATTCATGCATGTTCTCCGTTGCTCTTTATTGCTTTGGCCGAGTAGTATACTGTAACTCCAAGAGGGAGCGTTATGCATGATTGTGGGTTCATGCCCCGTGATGTCTAGCTTATGTGACAGATACATGAGACTATGGGATGTGTTGTTTCCACTAGGGAGAAAACAACGGTGCTTGTGACCGCGGTTGCAAGGATTATTTACCTTACACATAGTTCGTTAATGCAGTTGTCCGTTGCTTCGAGTTTACACTTTGGGTGGGGCTCACAACTTAATACGAGCGAGATGTTCTGGATAGATATCTCAAGGTGGATGATTAGTAAGTAGATGCTGACGAATAAACGATCTACTTGTCTTGGCGTACTGCCCATTACTATTGAGCCTCTAACTTTCAAGTAGCATAATTAGCATTGCGGTGCATTTATAATTCTGTCAATTGCCCAGTTGTAATTTGTTTACCCATGCATAGTAGTTTATCATCTTTTGGGAGAGAGTCATCACTAGTGAACATCATGTGACTCCGGTCCATATCACCACCATTGCTTACACCTCCACCATTTACAGCTTTTATTTATTTTCCCATTGCAATCACTATCACTATTGCCGCTTGTGTTTTGATCCTTTGCAAACTACAAGGCCGGAGATATTGACAACCTCTTTGTACTTGTTGGGGGCAAAGTTATTTGTTTTGTGTGCATGTCCACATCTTCTGCTAGCGCCAGAGCAGCGGACACCTACTTGTTGATCCTCGGAGTCCTCCTGGTTCGATAAACCTTACAGTCTCCGTGTAAGGGAAACTTGCTGCTGACTACATCTCCACCTTCCACTTGGGGTAACCAACGAGGGGCGAGAAGTATATTCATCAACTCGTCATTAGTGTGCCACTGATAGGTGGGTCCACGGCCCACATGTCATGCTTTAGGGAACCCTGGTGAGTCCTCCCCTGTTGTTTATATGTGTGTTGATTTTTTCTTTTGTTTTACATGAATTTCCAAATCTGGAATATTTCTAGAAGAGGAATATACCCAATTGGGCAGGTTCAAGAACAACTCCTGTTCTGGACAATAGCAGAGTTTGATGATGTGTAGTATTTCCTTCGTTGTTTGTGGTGTTTTTCTGCATGCATATATAGCAGTATGATATATGGATTTGGGTTAGAAAAACCCAAGGAATCCAATGGTGACACTGGATTCTAGAGTTGAGCACTTCTACAAAAGTGTCACTTTGTGGTGAGGTGGCACTTTTTTACCTATGAAGGATTGTTTATGTGCATAATTAGGGGTTGTGCATCCATGCATCATATTGATTGTTGCATTATCAATTGCTGGTGTTTATTTCCTATTTGTTTATTTTGGATATCTACTGGGTCCGGAAATGAGTTTGAGGAGTCCGGTGAGTTCGTACAGGAAGATCAGGAACAGTTCCACTCTGAAGAAATCTCAGGCAAGCTGATCGTGACTTGATACCATTTCTAGCTTTGTTATGCTTACTTGATTCGTTTCTATCGTTACATCTCTGCTGCCTACCACATGATATATAGGCCATCAAACATTGCCATGAAACCTCAAACACCTCCCCTCCTAGCAAATATTGTTTGCCTAAGTTAGGCTTGCTCAACCACTAATTTTTTAGCGTTGCTAGTTGCAGGTGCCAGGTGGTCCATGTGATAACATGGGTAATTTGATATCATCTTATTCAAATGCTATTTAATTAATGCACATATACACTTGGTATATAGAGGAAGGCCTAGCCTTTTGCCGAGTGATTTGTTCCGCTATTGCCGCCTTAGTTTGGTCTACCGGTGTTTTATTCCATAACTGAGCGCTCCTAACACGTTCGGAGTTGTTATGGGGACCCCCTTGATAAATAGTTTAGTGTTAAGGCTTGTCTCGCAAGACCCAACTTTGGTGTTAATTTGCTAACAACTTGATAAAATCATAGGGAATAGCTACCCCGAGGAATCTAATCAACCCCCCCCCCCGGACCAGTGCTCCTCATGAGTGTTGGTCCGAACCAGAGCACTGTGCGGGGCCAACCCAGGGCAACTTGGGAGATCTCTATCAGGCCCTATACACTATCTTATTTGCCATATCCTAAGAACGAGATACGCGGCTCATATCGGGTTCGTCGACACGTCGGGAGGTCTTGTTGGACTTGTCTTACCTTAGTGATATATCGTGTGCATTGGGATTCCGGTGAGACTTTGGGTACTTCCCAGAGTTGAGGTTTTCCTCTAAGGAATCCGACGATATCGCAAGTTCCGTGGTCGAGGATGACTATGTGGCCTGTGGTAATTTGTGATGGATTAGTTGGAGCACCCGTGCAGGGTTAGATCTTTCAAAAAGTCGTGTCTGCGGTTATGTGGAAAACATGGATATTTTGTTAACATCCGGTTCTAGATAACTGAAAGTAACTTAAATAAAACCTGCCAACTATGTGTGTAACCGTGACTGTTTCTTTCAGAGCTCCTTCTGTGATCGAGAACACGGTGGGGTTATGAATGACGTAAGTAGGCGTTCAGGATCACTTAGTGATCATTCTTAGATCTCGATCGTCTTACGTAGTCCACCATATCATATTTCTGATCTTCATAAGTTAGCCACCATATATTCTTAGGTTGCTGCAAACTCAAACACTAACCCCAACCTCACCTATTAACTTAGTTAGACTCGATACCAAGGTCATGAGATTGTTGAGCCCTCGTGGCTCACATTTTACTACAACCACCCACAGGTACAGGTACTCTGGATCGAGACATCCCCGAGGATACTCAGCTAAGGTGGGAGTTCGACGAGGCCAGTGGCAGGCTATACGTGATGTACCCCGAGGATTAGAGGCGCCTGGTTGTGATCGTCGGCCTAGCAAGGCGGGACAGCATTGTTTTGCCGTTAATCTTGTTTGTAGTTGGATCCCGTCTTATGTATGAATAATGAATGCTTGTGTGGATTGTAATCTAGCATGTGGCGAGTGTAAGCCGAATCTTAATACTCATCTCTCTATTTATGCAATGGCAATGTTATCCTGCTTGCGATACGCTTAGATGCAACCCTTTCCCCTTTTGAGGCCTCGCCCCCAAATAAGAGAAGTGGCGCATATTAGTCGTTACAAAACCATTTTTTCAGATTGAATCCATCTTGACTCTTATCACAATCATATGATTATATGTCAGCAACAAGTGGCATTAATCTTTTAAGAAGATCCTTGGGGTTCTCTACTTTCTCCATGCGGAAGTATTGCAGTGCTCCTTTTGAAATCTCATATTGTGCAAGACGAAGAGAGGATGTTCGCGTCTTGGTCATCACAATGCTATCCCGGAGTTCTTTTGCATTTGACCAGTGAATGTAAGGCCTTTTCTGCTTGTCAGACATGCCTTTTCTTATGAGCGTGATCGCTGTGTCATTGAGGTGTTTGTCATATACTTTACCCAGTGTGAGATCATTGGGGTTCACAGGGTTGTAACCTTTCTCCAAGATCTCCAGCATCTCATCGTTGGCAAACCTAAGATGAACGTGCATACCAACTCTCCTCAAAGAAAAATCGGTAGTGTCATCAAGTAAAGGAGGATTTCCCCTAGCATTATACTTAGGTTTCTCCACTCTAGGTTTAGCATATAGCCACGGAACACCGGTGTTGTTGTCACATGAAGGTTGTTGGCCAAAATTAGGAACGGATGCAGTTGATTGTTTTAACACACCAGTTGGGTTTTCCGATGGTGTAATTTTCACACCAAATCCTTCCAACCTCATTTTGACCAAAGCCTCAATAGAAGCATCATGCTCCTCTTTCTTCTTAGCGAGGGCCCGTTCGAGATCTTCAGAACTGAAAGATTTCCCTTAATCCGTGGATGAAGCTCGTCCTTCAAGAAGAGGAGCATGCAGCGGGTTCCCATCCCTATCCATCTCACTCTAGGGCGGTTAAGCCACTAAATTAGAGCACGAGGAAGTGATACCAATTGAAAGGATCAAGATGGACCAAGAGGGGGGTGAATAGGTACAATTACAAATTTTAATTTTTTCTTAGCAATTTTAGGCAATAATGCGGAATATGAAGGTGAGCCTAACAATTCCAAAGATGGAAGTCGTGCTAACTATACTAAGAAAGCCAACAAATAATTAAAGAGACGAGGATAATACTAGTACAAAAAGAAAAATCACAAAGACAAATAACCACAAGTAGAGGGTTAGGGTTAGGGATAACCGCAACTCCGAGAGACAAGGATGTATGTCGATGTTCACTTACTTGGAGGGAAGCTACGTCACCGTTTAGAGGGGTGGATGTTACCACGATGGCGATTCTTAACCGGTAGTGGTATACCTTGGGGTGGTATCCAAACCCTCACAAACTTTCTGGGGGTAATCACAATGAACGATTCCTCACCGGAGTACTGATGACCCACAAGTGTAGGGGATCTATTGTAGCCTTTTGGAGAAGTAAGAGTGTCGAACCCAACGAGGAGCAGAAGGTACTGACAAGTGATCTTGAGCAAGGAATGACTGCAAGTACTGAAAGGTAACTTTTATGGGTCTTCTAGTAAAAGCAACAAGGAAATAAATGCAAGGAAAGTAAAGGGTGCCAAGGTGCAGCAAGTGGCCCAATCCTTTTGAACACAAAGGATAAGCCGAGGGACTAAACTTATAAAGACTAAGGTATTCCTGAGGACACACGGGAGAGATAGTCAAGTGCTTTTGCCATATTCTGTCTAGTACTATGTATTGTATTGATAAGTGTTATGTGGGTGGATCTTAACTAGTGCACCGTCTAGGCTAAGACAAGTACACTCTTACGGTTAATCCCTCTTTCAAGCATCTTCAAATAAGAGAGAGAAATTAAGGCAAAGCCTAACCATAGCAATAAACTTTAGGATCCAATACTCCCTCATGCAAAAGTATGCGAACTAGGGTTCAGGTTTCTGTCACTCCGGCAACCCACCATAAGCATTCTTTATACACGATGCATTCCCCTAGGTCCTTGAAAAGGCGAAGTGTTATGTAGTTGACGTTCACATAACACCACTAGAAGAATAACACCATAACTTAAATATCTATCAACACCTATTACTTCCACATCATATGACTACTAGCATCTAGACTTTTCCCATTTCCTCAAGAACTAAAGGAACTACTCACAAGACATAAAAGAGATCATGATCAGAGGTGATGAAAATATGATTAACAATCTGGTCATAACAATAATTCTCCAACAAAACTCAATAGCATTCACCACAAAACAATAATCAACACCGGTAGAGTAGAGGGGATGAATAGTGCGAGGTACAACTCCGATTGCAATGGTGAAGTAGATGGGATGAAGATGTAGATGGTGTTGGTGACGATGGTGATGATGATCCCGATGATGCCTGTGACGATGGTGATGACGATGAGGATGATCTCCCCTTCCGGGAGGAGTTCTTCCCGATGGAATCTGCCCACCAGAAAGGTCTTTTCTTCTGTGTAGGTTTCCGCCGCGGAGCGGCGACGGAACTGCGAAAACTCTTTGGCCCCATAACTTTTAGGTCAAGAGGATGATATAGGCCAAAGGAGAGCGCCGGAGGTGGGACCCACCACCCAGGCGGCCTCTGGGCGCAGCCTAGGGGTGGCCCGCGCCAGCAGGTCACATGGGTGACCTGTGGACACCCTCCGGCCCTCCTTCGACCAGTCTCCATGATCTGTTCGGAAACTCCTTCCCTCAAAATTTCAACGCAGTTGGAGATGTTCTGATATGGTAACTCTTCGTGCTATTTTCTCCGGTGAATCCCGTGTCTGCTGTTTCGGCACCGGAAAGTTATAAACTATGTAAAATAAGCCAAAATACTATAAGTATATCATCATAATGTGAAATACATCAATGAATAGAGACAAATTATGATACAAAATAGTGATGCATTTTGGACGTATCAACTCCCCCAAGTTTAGACCTCGCTTGTCCCCAAGCGAATGATGAGCTCGGTAAACCTGTCCACAAGTTTAGAGAGTGAAGTGTCAATAAATAAAAATACAAACAAGAAAAAACATAATTTCTCTACTAAACTCAACCATCCTCAACAGCAATCTCAACTCATAAGGCTCATATGAAAGAGTGATATTAATCACAATCAAAAGTAGGGCTAGAAAAACTCATCAAACCATGGCAAACATGTCCTTGGTCAAAGAACAACTAATAACTTTTAAATTTTGCTCTTCCTCTTATATTTTGATGAGATCAATTGAAGCCTTTTTTGAAAGAACATGTTATTAGTCAAGAAGTGAGAATGCTAACACAAAGGAAGATGTTTGCTTTAGCTAAGCTTATCAAACAACTTACATCTCAATGATGTCATCAACAAAGTTGTGATATGGAAATTCCCAATGAAACAATATAAATGTATGAATCTTCGTCAACATAAAGTGTCTGCTCTTTTATAGGATAGAAAGAAGTAGGTTTACTGACTCAACATAAAAAATAAAAGATCAGCCCTTTACAGAGGGAAGTAGGGAAAACTCATGTGCTAGAGGTTTTAGAGGTTTGAAATCAACAAGATTGTAAAAAACAAGATTTTGAGAGGTGGATAATTTGTCAACGAATGCTAGCAGATAGCCCAATACTTCTCATGCAAGACAAGTTTTGAGGAACGGCTCCCAAAGTGGGGACGATCACATCCCCTTAGTCTCCTTTGTTTATCACTACCAAAGTTTTTTGATTTCTCATCAACAAAGCGTGAAGGAGGTTTTGTTTGTTGTTATTATCTTTTACGAGCTGGGCGCGCTCATGCCAATCCCTTCTGGTATTAGGGGTTCGTAGATTAAATATGCAAACCTAGGATAAAACTTGTCCAGTATGAGAAGATCATGAATTATCTACTACTTCCTCATGAGCTAAAACAGAGGCACAAAACAGGGAGTAATATTTGAAGGTTTAAAGATAGCACATGAGTAATATACTTTAGGAGTGGCGGTGAAATACCACGTATAGGGAAGCTATGGTGGACTCTTGGGAAGGTTGAGGTTTCAGGGTATGGATGCACAAGCAGTATTCCTGCTTAGTGCAAGGGTTGGCTAGCAAACGCTTTTGAGAGCAGACAAATAATGTTGACTTGGCATAAAACATCAAGTTGTCTTCCTTGTCAGCATAACACTTCAATCATAAGAACATAAAGGTTTTGCCTATGTCGCTACTAGAAAAACTCATACTTGTTGTTATGACCAATGCTATGTTTGCCAGGATTAAATAAAGTTTTCAAAGCCATACCTGATATGTAAGATCAATACTCCCATAAGAATCAGCATATAAGATCGATTGCATGAAGAGAATACCAAGTGCAACAAATAAACAAATAGACTTCTCATTAATATTCCATCATAGACACTGCACGCTCACGGATACAAGACTCTCCACAAAGGAGTGATAGACCTCAATGCAAACACCTATTTCATAAGATAACTTCCCTAGACATGATACGACACTAAACTTGACCATAAAAGGTAAAGGATAAAAATAAAGATAATGGGCACTCCCCAAAGCTTGGAACAAGCTAAGGGAATGCCATTACCCATGAAGATTTCACTCTTCATCCTACGTGTTGTTCTTCAAGTCCGCTATTATGCGTCGAAGGGTTTTGTTTTCAGCTTCCAATATGGCCACCTGTACTTTAAGCACACGGAAATCTTCACATAATTGGTTAGTGATTCTGTAAGCTTCGTATATAGTAGATGACACAGGTGCAACTCCCGGTGGAGGGATAGTTTCTGAAAGGTTTAGAGAAAGATCATGTTGAGGGTTAATAAACCCCACAAGGATGGGGTTGTTGGAGTTGGATCCTCGTGATGAAGGATCTCCTTCTTGCTGGGTGGTGACCATCTTGACTTCCTCTCTCACGAAGCGCTCCATCTCCGCTTGTCTTGCGGCTATCTCTTCATTAGTAGCCCATCCGGTGACCTTCCCTTGGTTGATATCTTGCTAGACACGACGGAGACAACGACCCGTGTAGTCTTCCCCGCTTGAGTCGCAAGAAGACCATCTCGAACAATAGCTTCTTAGCCTGGCAGAGAAAGATCGAAAGAGAAAACGCACGGAATCGCAAGATACAATGCCAGAGCGATCCGGGAAAATATATAGCAAAAATATCTGCACCAAAAGGAAGATAACAAGCCAAAGTAGGGTCGGAGACGGACTACGGGTGGTCCAGGTGGCCTCCTGGCGCGGCCAGGAGGTAGCCCGCGCCCAGAGGTCGCTTGGAGCACCTGGAGTTCCTCTCCAACTCCACTTAGGCTCAGAATTTTCCTAATTTTGCAAAAACACATAATTCAGACCTTTTATTGATGTTTGCGAAGTTTCCTTACCGTATCTCTTACCTATTCTTATTCTGCTTCTGTCGGTGTCTAATACAGTGTTGCAATATGTTCTTCATGAGGGGCTACCTATATCACATCCACCTCTACATTGATGGGGTCTCCAGCCATGTAATGCTTGAGTCTTTGCCCATTGACAACATGTAGTTTTGTGCCTTCAAAATTATTAATCTTGATTGCACCTGAGCGATAGACTTCTTCGATATGGTGCGGTCCTTCCCACTTGGAAAGTAATTTACCTGGAGAAAACCTGAAACGAGATCTATACAACAAAACTTTATCACCAACATTAAATTCACGTTTCAAAATTCTCTTGTCATGCCACTTCTTTACCTTTTCTTTGAACATTTTTGCACTCTCGTAAGCTTCACTTCTCCACTCATCTAGAGAAGTCAAGTTCATGAGACTCTTTTCACCAGCAAGCTTTGGGTCAGCATTAAGCTATCTAACAGCCTAGAAAGCTTTGTGCTCTAACTCTAAAGGTAGATGGCATGCCTTGCCATAGACCATCTTGTATGGAGACATCCCCATGGGATTTTTGTAAGCAGTTATGTATGCCCACAAGGCATCTCCTAGCTTATTGGACCAGTCCTTTCTAGAATTGTTCATTGTCTTTTGCAAGATCAACTTGATCTCTCTATTTGTGAGATCAACTTGCCCACTTGTTTGAGAGTGGTAAGGTGAAGGAATTCTATGATTAACATCATATTTGGCCAGAGCTTTTCTAAAAGCACCATGTGTAAAATGTGATCCTCCGTCGATCATGAGGTACCTAGGTACACCAAACCCAGGGAAGATTACATCCTTGAGCATTTTCAAAGATGTCTTGTGATCAGCACTTTCAGTGGGGATTGCTTCAATCCACTTGGTCACATAATCAACAGCTACTAAGATGTGAGTGTACTTGTGTGAAGGAGGGAAAGGACTCATAAAATCAAAACCCCAACAATCAAAAGGCTCAATGACTAGAGAACAATTCATAGGCATCTCATTTCTCCTACTAATATTACCAACTCTGTGGCACTTATCACAAGATAAAACATAATTCCTAGCATCTTTAAAGAGAGTAGGCCAATAAAAACCTGATTGGAGAACCTTGTGTGCGGTCCTCTCACCGGCATGATGTCCTCCATAAGGACTGCTATGACATTGTCTCAAGATATCCTTCTGCTCATGCTCTGGTATGCATCTCCTCATGATTCCATCCACACCTTATCTAAAAAGATGTGGGCCATCCCAAAAGTAATACCTCAAGTCGTGGAAGAACTTCTTCATCTGCTGGAATGTTAAATGTGGAGGCAAAAACATTGCAACAATAAAGTTAGCATAATCTGCATACCACGGATCGAAATTAGATTGCACCTGCAAAAAAACCAATTGTTCATCACGGAAACTATCGTTGAACGGAATAGGGTCATGTGGTATGTCCTCCATCCTGGAAAGGTTGTCTGCTACAGGGTTGTCTGCTCCCTTCCTATCAACAATCTGCAAATCAAATTCTTGAAGAAGAAGGACCCATCTGATAAGCCTTGGTTTGGCATCCTTCATTTCCATAAGATACTTAATAGCAACATGATCAGTATGAATGATGACTTTAGAATCAACAATGTAAGGCCTAAACTTATCACAAGCAAACACTGCCGTTAAGAATTCTTTCTCAGTAGTAGCGTAATTCTTTTGAGCACTATCAAGGGTTTTTCTAGCATAATGTATAACATTCAATTTCTTATCAACCCTTTGTCCTAACACAGCTCCAATAGCAAAATCACTAGCATCACACATGATTTCAAAAGGCAAATTCCAATCAGGTGGTTGGACTATAGGGGCGGTTATCAAGGCTTTCTTAAGAACTTCGAAGGCTTCCTTACAATCTTCATCAAACACAAAAGGAGTATCCTTCTGGGGAAGATTAGTGAGGGGTTTCAAAGTCTTAGAAAAGTCTTCAATAAATCTTCTATAGAAACCAACATGACCGAGGAAACTACGATTACCTGTGATGTCCTTTCGATAAGGCATCCTCTCAATTGCTTCGACTTTTGCCCTGTCCACCTTGATTCCCTTTTCAGAAATCTTGTGGCCAAGAACAATTCCCTCATTGATCATGAAATGGAACTTCTCCGAGTTGAGTACCAAGTTCGTGTCCTCACATCTCTGCAAAACTTTTTTAAGGTTGTGGAGACAATGATCAAAAGAGGTTCCATAGACGGAGAAATCGTCCATGAAGACCTCCACAATTTCCTCACAAAAACCATGAAAGATAGCAGACATACACCTTTGAAAAGTAGCAGGAGCATTGCATAAAGCAAAAGGCATGCGTCTATAAGCATAAGTGCCAAAGGGACAAGTAAAAGTGGTCTTCTCTTGATCGGCAGTGTTAACATGAATTTGAGAGAAGCCAGAGTACCAATCAAGATAGCAAAAGTGAGTGTTTTGGATAATCTTTCAAGCATTTGGTCGATGAATGGCAACGGGTAGTGGTCCTTCCTGGTTGCCTTGTTCAGCTTCCTGTAATCAATACACATTCTAGATCCAATAATAATTCTTTGAGGTATTAGTTCATTCTTATCATTAGGAACCAAAATCGTACCTCCTTTCTTGGGAACACAATGTACCGGACTTACCCACTTACTATCAGCTGTAGGGTAGATAATACCTGTAGGTAGAAGCTTGAGGATTTCGGTCCTCACAACGTCCTTCATCTTCGGGTTCAACCGTCATTGATGATCAACAACCGGTTTAGCATCAGGCTCAAGATTGATAGTATGCTGGCAAATAGATGGACTAATCCCCTTAAGATCATCAAGGGTATAGCCAATAGCGCCTCGGTGCTTACGAATGACTTCCAATAATCGCTCTTCTTCATACCCTGAAAGGTTAGAATTGATAATAACAAGATATACTTTCTTTTCATCTAAATAAGCATACTTGAGCGTACTAGGAAGAGGTTTAAGATCAAACACCACGTCTTCTTTTGGTTTCGATAAAATTCCCAAAGGCTCAACCGGAAGGTTGTGCTTCAGGATAGCAGGTTTTCTCAAGAATATGTCATCTAGCTCATTCCTTTCCTGCATATGCATTTCATTCTCGTGGTCCTCCATAAATTGCTGCAAAGGATCGTTAGGAGGAATAGCAATAGAAGCAATATCTTCAATAATTTTATCGTTACTAGGAAGATCAGTACGACGAGTTTGCTTCGAGAATTTAGAAAAGTTAAATTCATATGGCTCACCATTAAATTCAACAAATACTTTTCCTTTCCTGCAATCTATAATAGCTCCACAAGTTTTGAGAAAAGGCCTACCAAAGATAATAGGGCAAAAACTATCTTGCATTAAACCAAGTACTAGAAAGTCGGTAGGATATTTTACCTTTCCACATAGAACTTCAACATCTCGCACAATTCCAATAGGAGAGATAGTTTCTTTGTTTGCAAGATGAATAGTAACATCAACTTCTTCAATTTCACGCGGTAGAATCTCATTCATGATCTCTTGATAAAGTGAAAAAGGAATACAACTAGCACTGGATCCCAAATCACATAGCCCATAATAATTATGATCTCCTATTTTAACAGATACAACTGGAGTACGTGAAATTGGGCCTTTATTATTGGCTGTAACAAGGTTAGTAGAAACAACACAAAAATTTATATTGGAATCCTCAATATTACTAGTAACAAGATCCTTGACTAATGCAACTTGAGGATCGACTTTAATCAGGTCCTCATGCTCGTTAGTCGTTCTTTCACTTTTATTCAATATGTTTGTGACAAAAGAATGCTCCCTCATCCTTGCGGGAAAAGGGGGCTCTTCATATACAACTGCAGGCAAGAAAGGGTCTGTTGGAATTATGCTCTAGAGGCAATAATAAATATAGTTATTATTATAATTCCTGTATCAAGATAATAGTTTATTATCCATGCTATAATTGTATTGAATGAAGACTCATTTACATGTGTGGATACATAGACAAAACACCGTCCCTAGCATGCCTCTAGTTGGCTAGCCAGTTGATCGATGATAGTCAGTGTCTTCTGATTATGAACAAGGTGTTGTTGCTTGATAACTGGATCACGTCATTGGGAGAATCACGTGATGGACTAGACCCAAACTAATAGACGTAGCATGTTGATCGTGTCGTTTTGTTGCTACTGTTTTCTGCGTGTCAAGTATTTATTCCTATGACCATGAGATCATATAACTCACTGACACCGGAGGAATGCTTTGTGTGTATCAAACGTCGCAACGTAACTGGGTGACTATAAAGATGCTCTACAGGTATCTCCGAAGGTGTTAGTTGATTTAGTATGGATCAAGACTGGGATTTGTCACTCCGTGTGACGGAGAGGTATCTCGGGGCCCACTCGGTAATACAATATCACACACAAGCCTTGCAAGCAATGTAACTTAGTGTAAGTTGCGGGATCTTGTATTACGGAACGAGTAAAGAGACTTGCCGGTAAACGAGATTGAAATAGGTATGCGGATACTGACGATCGAATCTCGGGCAAGTAACATACCGAAGGACAAAGGGAATGACATACGGGATTATACGAATCCTTGGCACTGAGGTTCAAATGATAAGATCTTCGTAGAATATGTAGGATCCAATATGGGCATCCAGGTCCCGCTATTGGATATTGACCGAGGAGTCTCTCGGGTCATGTCTACATACTTCTCGAACCCGCAGGGTTTGCACACTTAAGGTTCGACGTTGTTTTATGCGTATTTGAGTTATATGGTTGGTTACCGAATGTTGTTCGGAGTCCCGGATGAGATCACGGACCTCACGAGGGTTTCCGGAATGGTCCGGAAACGAAGATTGATATATAGGATGACCTCATTTGATTACCGGAAGGTTTTCGGAGTTACCGGGAATGTACCGGGAATGACGAATGGGTTCCGGGAGTTCACCGGGGGGGGCAACCCACCCCGGGGAAGCCCATAGGCTTTGGGGAGACACACCAGCCCTTAGTGGGCTGGTGGGACAGCCCCAAGGGGGCCTATGCGCCAAGAGAAGGAAATCAAAGGAAAAGAAAAAAAAGGAGGGAGGAAGTGGGAAGGGAGGGGGACTCCTCCCACCAAACCAAGTCCAACTCGGTTTGGGGGGGGAGTCCTCCCCCCCTTGGCTCGGCCGACCCCTTGAGGGTCCCTTGGACCCCAAGGCAAGGTCCCGCTCCCTCCTCCTATATATATGGGGCTTTTAGGGCAGATTTGATACGACTTTATCACGGCTGCCCGACCACATACCTCCATAGTTTTTCCTCTAGATCGCGTTTCTACGGAGCTCGGGCGGAGCCCTGCTGAGACGAGATCATCACCAACCTCCGGAGCGCCGTCACGCTGCCAGAGAACTCTTCTACCTCTCCGTCTCTCTTGCTGGATCAAGAAGGCCGAGATCATCGTCGAGCTGTACGTGTGCTGAACGCGGAGGTGTCGTCCGTTCGGTACTAGATCGTGGGACTGATCGCGGGATTGTTCGCGAGGCGGATCGAGGGACGTGAGGACGTTCCACTACATCGACCGTGTTCTCTAACGCTTCTGCTGTACGATCTACAAGGGTACGTAGATCACTCATCCCCTCTCGTAGATGGACATCACCATGATAGGTCTTCGTGCGCGTAGGAAATTTTTTGTTTCCCATGCGACGTTCCCCAAACAGTGGCATCATGAGCTAGGTTCATGCGTAGATGTCTTCTCGAGTAGAACACAAAAGGTTTTGTGGGCGGTGATGTGCGTTTTGCTGCCCTCCTTAGTCTTTTCTTGATTCCGCGGTATTGTTGGATTGAAGCGGCTTGGACCGATATTACTCGTACGCTTACGAGAGACTGGTTTCATCGTTACGAGTAACCCCCTTTGCTCAAAGATGACTGGCAAGTGACGGTTTCTCCAACTTTAGTTGAATCAGATTTGACCGAGGAGGTCCTTGGATGAGGTTAAATAGCAACTCATATATCTCCGTTGTGGTGTTTGCGTAAGTAAGATGCGATCCTACTAGATACCCTTGGTCACCACGTAAAACATGCAACAACAAAATTAGAGGACGTCTAACTTGTTTTTGCAGGGTATGATTGTGATGTGATATGGCCAACGATGTGATGTGATATATTGGATGTATGAGATGATCATGTTGTAATAGAAATATCGACTTGCACGTCGATGGTACGGCAACCGGCAGGAGCCATAGGGTTGTCTTTATACTAACATATGTGCTTGCAGATGCGTTTACTATTTTGCTAGGATGTAGCTTTAGTAGTAATAGCACAAGTAGCACGACAACCACGATGGCAACACGTTGATGGATGATCATGGTGTGGCGCCGGTGACAAGAAGATCGTGCCGGTGCTTTGGTGATGGAGATCAAGAAGCACGTGATGATGGCCATATCATGTCACTTATGAATTGCATGTGATGTTAATCCTTTTATGCACCTTATTTTGCTTAGAATGACGGTAGCATTATGAGGTGATCTCTCACTAAAATTTCAAGACGAAATTGTGTTCTCCCCGACTGTGCACCGTTGCTACAGTTCGTCGTTTCGAGACACCACGTGATGATCGGGTGTGATAGACTCAACGTTCACATACAACGGGTGCAAAACAGTTGCGCACGCGGAACACTCGGGTTAAGCTTGACGAGCCTAGCATGTGCAGACATGGCCTCGGAACACATGAGACCGAAAGGTCAATCATGAATCATATAGTTGATATGATTAGCATAGGGATGCTTACCACTGAAACTATACTCAACTCACGTGATGATCGGACTTGGGATAGTGTAAGTGGATCATGAACCACTCAAATGACTAGAGAGATGTACTTTTTGAGTGGGAGTTTAGCATATAATTTGATTAAGTTGAACTCTAATTATCTTGAACATAGTCTAAGTTCACTTTGAATATATTTGTGTTGTAGATCATGGCTCACGCAAGTGTCATCCTGAATTTTAATACGTTCCTAGAGAAAGCTAAGTTGAAAGATGATGGAAGCAACTTTGTAGACTGGGCTCGTAATCTTAAGCTAATCTTACAAGCTGGAAAGAAGGACTATGTCCTTAATGCTGCGCTAGGAGATGAACCACCCGCTACGGTTGATCAGGATGTTAAGAACGCTTGGTTAGCACGTAAGGAGGACTACTCAATAGTTCAATGTGCAGTCCTGTATGGCTTGGAACCGGGACTTCAACGTCGCTTTGAGCGTCATGGAGCATTTGAGATGTTCCAGGAGTTGAAGTTTATCTTTCAGAAGAACGCCCGGATCGAGAGGTATGAGACCTCCGATAAATTCTATGCTTGCAAGATGGAGGAAAACTCGTCTGTCAGTGAACATGTGCTCAAAATGTCTGGGTACTCAAACCATCTAGCTGAACTGGGGATTGAACTCCCGCAAGAAGCTATCACTGACAGAATCCTTCAATCACTGCCGCCAAGCTATAAAGGCTTTGTGTTGAACTACAACATGCAAGGGATGAACAAGTCTCCCGGCGAGTTGTTTGCGATGCTGAAAGTCGCAGAGTCTGAACTCCGTAAAGAGCATCAAGTGTTGATGGTGAGCAAGACCACTAGTTTCAAGAGAAACAGCAAAGGCAAGAAGGGCAATTCGAAGAAGAGCGGCAAGCCTGTTGCCAATCCGCCGAAGAAACCCAAAGCTGGACCTAAGCCTGAAACAGAGTGCTTCTATTGCAAGGGTATGGGTCACTGGAAGCGCAATTGCCCCAAGTATCTGGCAGATAAGAAGGCGGGCAAAGAAAAATCAGGTATATTTGATATACATGTTATTGATGTGTACTTAACCGGCTCTCGTAGTAGTGCCTGGGTATTTGATACCGGTTCTGTTGCTCACATTTGCAACTCGAAGCAGGAACTGCGGAATAGACGAAGGCTGGCGAAAGACGAAGTGACGATGCGCGTAGGAAACGGTTCCAAGGTTGATGCAATCGCCGTCGGCACAGTGTCACTTCAACTACCATCGGGATTAGTGATGAACTTAAATCATTGTTATTTAGTGCCTGCGTTGAGCATGAACATTATATCTGGATCTTGTTTATTGCGAGACAGTTACTCTTTTAAGTCTGAGAATAATGGTTGTTCTATTTCTATGAGTAACATCTTTTATGGTCATGCACCGAATGTGAGAGGATTGTTCATATTGAATCTTGATAGCGATACGCATATACATAACATTGAGACCAAAAGAGTTAGAGTAAACAATGATAACGCCATATTTTTGTGGCACTGCCGCTTGGGTCATATTGGTGTAAAGCGCATGAAGAAACTCCATGCTGATGGACTTTTGGAGTCACTTGACTTTGATTCACTTGACACGTGCGAACCATGCCTCATGGGCAAGATGACTAAGACTCCGTTCTCCGGAACAATGGAGCGTGCAAGTGACTTGTTGGAAATCATACATACCGATGTGTGTGGTCCAATGAGCGTGGAGGCACGCGGCGGATATCGTTATTTTCTCACCTTCACTGACGATTTGAGTAGATATGGTTATGTCTACTTGATGAAGCACAAGTCTGAAACATTTGAAAAGTTCAAGCAATTTCAGAGTGAAGTGGAAAATCATCATAACAAGAAGATCAAGTTCCTACGGTCTGATCGTGGGGGTGAATATCTGAGTTTCGAGTTTGGTACTCACTTAAGACAATGTGGAATTGTTTCGCAGTTAACACCGCCTGGAACACCACAGCGTAATGGTGTGTCCGAACGTCGTAATCGTACTTTGTTAGAGATGGTGCGATCTATGATGTCTCTTACTGATTTGCCGTTATCATTTTGGGGTTATGCATTAGAAACAGCTGCATTCACTTTAAATAGGGCACCATCGAAATCCGTTGAGACGACACCATACGAACTGTGGTATGGCAAAAGGCCAAAGTTGTCGTTTCTTAAAATTTGGGGATGTGATGCTTATGTCAAAAAGCTTCAGCCTGAAAAGCTGGAACCCAAAGCGGAAAAGTGCGTCTTCATAGGTTACCCAAAAGAGACAGTTGGGTACACCTTCTATCTCAAATCCGAGGGCAAAGTGTTTGTTGCTAAGAACGGAACTTTTCTCGAGAAGGAGTTTCTCTCGAGAGAATTGAGTGGGAGGAAGATAGAACTTGACGAGGTTGTCGAACCTCTCATCCCTCTGGATGGTGGCGCAGGGCAAGGGGAAACCTCTGTCGTTGCGACGCCGGTTGAGGAGGAAGTTAATGATGATGATCATGAAACTCCAGTTCAAGTTTCTGTTGAACCACGCAGGTCGACGAGATCACGCGCTGCTCCAGAGTGGTACGATAATCCCGTCTTATCAATCATGTTGTTAGACAACAATGAACCTGCAAATTATGAAGAAGCAATGGTGGGCCCAGATTCCAACAAATGGCTAGAAGCCATGAAATCCGAGATAGGATCCATGTATGAGAACAAAGTGTGGACTTTGGAGATACTACCTGAGGGCCGCAAGGCTATTCAGAACAAATGGATCTTTAAGAAGAAGACGGACGCTGACGGTAATGTGACCATTTATAAAGCTCGACTTGTGGCAAAGGGTTTTTCACAAGTTCCAGGAGTTGACTACGGTGAGACCTTCTCACCCGTAGCGATGCTTAAGTCCGTCAGAATCATGTTAGCAATAGCTGCATTTTTCGATTATGAAATCTGGCAGATGGATGTCAAAACGGCGTTCCTTAACGGTTTCCTTAAGGAAGAGTTGTATATGATGCAACCCGAAGGTTTTGTCGATCCTAAAAATGCTGACAAGGTGTGCAAGCTCCAGCGATCCATTTATGGACTGGTGCAAGCATCTCGGAGTTGGAACAAACGCTTTGATGAGGTGATCAAAGCATTTGGGTTTATACAAGTGGTTGGAGAATCTTGTATTTACAAGAAAGTGAGTGGGAGCTCTGTGGCGTTTCTAATATTATATGTGGATGACATATTACTGATTGGAAACAACGTAGAGCTTTTGGAGAGCATAAAAGGTTACTTGAATAAAAGTTTCTCTATGAAGGACCTAGGAGAAGCTGCTTCCATTCTAGGCATTAAGATCTATAGGGATAGATCAAAGCGCCTGATAGGACTTTCACAAAGCACATACCTTGATAAAGTTTTGAAGAGGTTCAAAATGGAACAGTCCAAGAAAGGGTTCTTGTCAGTGTTACAAGGTACGAGATTGAGTAAGACTCAGTGCCCAGCAACTGATGAAGATAGAGAGCATATGCGCTCCGTCCCCTATGCTTCGGCCATAGGTTCTATCATGTATGCGATGCTGTGCACTAGACCGGATGTTAGCCTGGCCATAAGTATGGCAGGTAGGTTCCAGAGTAATCCAGGAGTGGATCACTGGACAGCGGTCAAGAATATCCTAAAGTACCTGAAAAGGACTAAGGAGATATTTCTCGTGTATGGAGGTGACGAAGAGCTCGCCGTAAAAGGTTACGTCGATGCAAGCTTTGACATAGATCCGGACGACTCTAAGTCGCAAACCGGATACGTATTTATTCTTAATGGGGGTGCAGTAAGCTGGTGCAGTTCCAAGCAAAGCGTCGTAGCAGATTCTACATGTGAAGCAGAGTACATGGCTGCCTCGGAGGCGGCTAAGGAGGGTGTCTGGATGAAGCAGTTCATGACGGATCTTGGAGTGGTGCCAAGTGCACTGGATCCAATAACCTTGTTCTGTGACAACACTGGTGCCATTGCCTTAGCAAAGGAACCAAGGTTTCACAAGAAGACCAGACACATCAAACGACGCTTCAACCTCATCCGCGACTACGTCGAGGAGGAGGACGTAAATATATGCAAAGTGCACACGGATCTGAATGTAGCAGACCCGCTGACTAAACCTCTTCCACGGCCAAAAAATGATCGACACCAGAACTGTATGGGTGTTAGATTTATTACAATGTAATTCACATGGTGATTTGAGGGCTAGATTATTGACTCTAGTGCAAGTGGGAGACTGTTGGAATTATGCCCTAGAGGCAATAATAAATATAGTTATTATTATAATTCCTGTATCAAGATAATAGTTTATTATCCATGCTATAATTGTATTGAATGAAGACTCATTTACATGTGTGGATACATAGACAAAACACCGTCCCTAGCATGCCTCTAGTTGGCTAGCCAGTTGATCGATGATAGTCAGTGTCTTCTGATTATGAACAAGGTGTTGTTGCTTGATAACTGGATCACGTCATTGGGAGAATCACGTGATGGACTAGACCCAAACTAATAGACGTAGCATGTTGATCGTGTCGTTTTGTTGCTACTGTTTTCTGCGTGTCAAGTATTTATTCCTATGACCATGAGATCATATAACTCACTGACACCGGAGGAATGCTTTGTGTGTATCAAACGTTGCAACGTAACTGGGTGACTATAAAGATTCTCTACAGGTATCTCCGAAGGTGTTAGTTGATTTAGTATGGATCAAGACTGGGATTTGTCACTCCGTGTGACGGAGAGGTATCTCGGGGCCCACTCGGTAATACAATATCACACACAAGCCTTGCAAGCAATGTAACTTAGTGTAAGTTGCGGGATCTTGTATTACGGAACGAGTAAAGAGACTTGCCGGTAAACAAGATTGAAATAGGTATGCGGATACTGACGATCGAATCTCGGGCAAGTAACATACCGAAGGACAAAGGGAATGACATACGGGATTATACGAATCCTTGGCACTGAGGTTCAAACGATAAGATCTTCGTAGAATATGTAGGATCCAGTATGGGTATCCAGGTCCCGCTATTGGATATTGACCGAGGAGTCTCTCGGGTCATGTCTACATAGTTCTCGAACCCGCAGGGTCTGCACACTTAAGGTTCGACGTTGTTTTATGCGTATTTGAGTTATATGGTTGGTTACCGAATGTTGTTTGGACTCCTGGATGAGATCACGGACGTCACGAGGGTTTCCGGAATGGTCCGGAAACGAAGATTGATATATAGGATGACCTCATTTGATTACCGGAAGGTTTTCGGAGTTACCGGGAATGTACCAGGAATGACGAATGGGTTCCGGGAGTTCACCGGGGGGGGCAACCCACCCCGGGGAAGCCCATAGGCTTTGGGGAGACACACCAGCCCTTAGTGGGCTGGTGGGACAGCCCCAAGGGGGCCTATGCGCCAAGAGAAGGAAATCAAAGGAAAAGAAAAAAAGAGAGGGAGGAAGTGGGAAGGGAGGGGGACTCCTCCCACCAAACCAAGTCCAACTCGGTTTGGGGGGGAGTCCTCCCCCCCTTGGCTCGGCCGACCCCTTGAGGGTCCCTTGGACCCCAAGGCAAGGTCCCCCTCCCTCCTCCTATATATATGGGGCTTTTAGGGCAGATTTGAGACGACTTTCTCACGGCTGCCCGACCACATACCTCCATAGTTTTTCCTCTAGATCGCGTTTCTGCGGAGCTCGGGCGGAGCCCTGCTGAGACGAGATCATCACCAACCTCCGGAGCGCCGTCACGCTACCGGAGAACTCTTCTACCTCTCCATCTCTCTTGCTGGATCAAGAAGGCCGAGATCATCGTCGAGCTGTACGTGTGCTGAGCGCGGAGGTGCCGTCCGTTCGGTACTAGATTGTGGGACTGGTCGCGGGATTGTTCGCGGGGCGGATCGAGGGACGTGAGGACGTTCCACTACATCGACCGCGTTCTCTAACGCTTCTGATGTATGATCTACAAGGGTACGTAGATCACTCATCCCCTCTCGTAGATGGACATCACCATGATAGGTCTTCGTGCGCGTAGGAAAATTTTTGTTTCCCATGCGACGTTCCCCAACAGGGTCAACAACATTAATATCAACAGGTAATTCCTTAAAAGGTTTATGGTGTTGATCCTCCTCCTTCTTAGAAGAGTCAATATGAGAGGCAAAGTCTTTGCAAAAATCAATTAGAAGCTGGGAATCAAGACTAATCTTAGCACAAAAGGTATTAAAGTAATCAGTTTCCACATAGCTCTCAATGTAATCATGCTCATAATTTATAACGGGTTCAATACCTTTATCAATCTCCCAGTCTTTAGTGTTCTTCTGGATCCTTTCAATAAGATCCCACTTAGCTTCAATGCTTTTGTTAGAGAATACCCCACTAGAGGAGGCATCAAGCATCTCTTTACCTTGACGAGAAAGCCTTGCATAAATATTTGTAAGAATAATTTCTATGGAGAGCTCATGATAGGGACATTTGAGCATTAAGGACTTCAATCTCCCCCAAGCTTGAGTGATGCTTTCTACGTCACGAGACCAAAAGTTATAAATATAGTTCCTGTCTCGATGTATTTCATGAAGAGGATAAAACTTTGCATAAAAGAGAGGCATAAGATCTTGCCAATTTAGTAAGTGAGAGTCATCAAGAAGCATATACCAATCCAAAGCCTTATCTTTTAATGATAAAGAGAATAGCTTTCTCGTAACAAAATCAATCGATATACTGCAAGCTTAAATAAGGAGCATAGTTGTGAAAGATATAGCAAGTGTTCACGTGGATGTCTATCTCGTGCATATCGATTAGCCAAGACACAATCAATAATACCATTTGGTATTTTAAAGGGCATAATCTCGGTAGGTGGGGGAGGCTTCTCCACCATAATAGCGTTGTGGTGGTTCCCCACAAGCAACAGACCAAGAGCAGAGTTGTCCATAGGGACAAAAAGCGGAAACAGTAAAACAAAAATAGCACGTACAACGTAAAGGTTTCCTTACCAATTTCACTTACCAATAGCGCTACACTCCCCGGCAACGGCGCCAAAAAATGGTCTTGATGACCCACAAGTGTAGGGGATCTATCGTAGCCTTTTCGATAAGTAAGAGTGTCGAACCAAACGAGGAGCGGAACGTACTAACAAGTGATCTTGACCAAGGAATAACTGCAAGTACTGAAAGGTAACTTTTTATGGGTTTTCTAGTAAAAGAAACAAGGAAAGTAAATGGTGCTGAGGTGCAGCAAGTGGACCAATCCTTTTGAACACAAAGGATAAGCCGAGGGACTAAACTTATAAAGACTAAGGCGTTCCTGAGGACACACGGGAGAGATAGTCAAGTGCTTTCGCCATATTCCGTCTAGTACTATGTTTTGTATTGATAAGTGTTATGTGGGTGGATCTTAACTAGTGCACCGTCTAGGCTAAGACAAGTACACTCTTATGATTAATCCCTCTTGCAAGCATCCGCAAATACAAGAGAGAAATTAAGTCAAAGCCTAACCATAGCAATAAGCTTTAGGATCCAATACTCCCTCATGCAAAAGTATGCGAACTGGGGTTCAGGTTTCTGTCACTCAGGCAACCCACCATAAGCAATCTTTATACATGATGCATTCCCCTAGGTCCTTAAAAAGGAGAAGTGTTATGTATTGTCGTTCACATAACACCACTAGAAGAATAACACCATAACTTAAATATCAATCAACACATATTACTTCCACGTCATATGACTACTAGCATCTAGACTTTTCCCATGTCCTCAAGAACTAAAGGAACTAATCACAAGACATAAAGGAGATCATGATCAGAGGTGATGAAAATATGATTAAAAATCTGGTCATAACAATAATTCTCCAACAAAACTCAATAGCATTCACCACAAAAGAGTAATCAACACCGGTAGAGTAGAGGGGAGGAATAGTGCAAGGTACAACTCCGATTGCAATGGTGAAGTAGATGGGATGAAGATGGAGCTGGTGATGGTGATGATGGTGATGATGATCTCGATGATGCTCGTGACGATGGTGATGACGATGAGGACGATCTCCCCTACCGGGCGGAGTTCTCCCCAGCAGAATCTGCCCGCCGAAAAGGTATTTTCTTGTATGTAGGTTACCGCCGCGGAGCGGCGACGGAACTGCGAAAACTCTTCTGTCCCCGTAACTTTTAGGTCAAGAGGATGATATAGGCCAAAGGAGAGCACTGGAGGCGGGACCCACCACCCAGGCGGCCTCTGGGCGCGGCCTAGGGGTGGCTCGCGCCAGCAGGTCGCCTGGGTGACCTATGGCCCCCCTCCGGCCATCCTTGAGCCAGTCTTCGTGATTTGTTCGGAAACTCCTTTCCTCAAAATTTCAGCGCAGTTGGAGATGTTCTGATATGGTAACTCTTCGTGCTATTTCCTCCGCTGAATCTTGCGTCTGCTATTTCGGCACCGGAAAGTTGTAAACTGTGTAAAATAAGCCAAAACACTATAAGTACATCACCATAATGTGAAATATATCAATGAATAGAGACAGATTATGATACAAAATAGAGATGCCTTTTGGACGTATCAAGTACTCCTACCGCCTAGGAGTCTCCAACCTCCAAGAGTAACAAGATGCACCGCAAAAACAAGGGGGAATCAACTTTTGCTTTGGTGAATGTGTAGATCAGGCACTCCTCCTTCACTCCTCAAAAGATCAAGACCTTTGGTTGGCTAAGGAGGGAGAACTCCAAGAAATAGAAGTCTAAAAATGGTGGAGAGAGAAAAATGGAGTTGCTCGCCGTCTGAGAGAAGAAGAAAGCTATTCATAGATGGGGAAGAAATCCAGCCGTTGGAGCCACATTTCTACCAACCCCGGAAGTTCTGGGTGGGCCGGAGGTTCCGGCCAGGTTCCGGCGTAAACAAAATTGTTCCACTGGTTCGAGCCCCTCAGAAGCACTCACTATGGGGACAAAGATCTGTAGCTCGGAAGTTTCGGTCGTCCCGGAAGTTCTGGAAAGGTTCCAGCCGAAACAAAAACATTGGACACAAGCTGGCAGTTTCTCTGGTTGGCTCGGAAGCTCCCCAGACCTTCCGGTCCCCGGAAGTTCCGGCCGTCCCGGAAGTTCCGGCCTAGACACAGAATTTGCACTATCAATTTTGACAGATTTGAGAAGTGGTTTTCCAAAACTTATTTTTATGAAGAGTTAATTCCCAGATAATTTTCACGATTCATCCCCTCTTAATAGTGTAGTTTCCCTAAGAACTCAAGAAACAAAGAAAAACTTTCATGGCACTCCGTCTTTTTCCCTTTTCCGGGTAGACAGGAAATAACCATCAATGATTCTCTACTTTTGTCGGAGCAGTTTACACTAGAGCATGTGGTTAGAAATACAAATGAAATTGTCATAGATGTCAAAAATAATTAAGGGCAGTGGTGCGCTTTCAATCTCCCCCTTTTTGACATAGATGACAATAATGCTTGCTTGGGTAGACACACAAAGTATGTATGTTATAGAGTAGTTTTGATGAAGAGAAATAACTCCCCCACAGCTTATGCCTTATTCTAGATTTGTATTTGAATGTTAAAGGCACAATTGGAAGTAGCTCCCCCACACACTATGCTACCAATATAAGCAGGACATAGCAACATGAAATGATTTACTAACCTTGATTTGTGTGTGTGACGACACATATATGGGAATATCACTCACAATATGAGATACGAATCTGAAAGATGCCTTGCAGCACATGTAACCCATAAAGTGCACATACATGGATAGATAGTTTTTAATGAAAACACAACAGTAAGGTTCAAATGGTAGCAAATAAAGAAAAGGTAGCAAATAAAGCAAGGATAGCAAATAAGAGAATATGCAAATGATAATGATGACCCTAACGATGACCCCTATCAAGCAATACAACATCTCCCCCTTTGTCATCAAGATGGCAAAAAGGAAAAAAGACGAAGGATGCACTACTGCAGCCTCTAGTTGAGGGAATCAACTGAGCCGTCGGAGGACTCGTGAGAGGACACTAGGCCGTGAGGGTGATGAGAACTGGCTTCAGCTCCAACTTCGACATCAAATCGAGCAAACTAGGACTGGTATTAATCAAACGGAGTCACATCACACTCAGAACCATGAGCAAGGGTCATGCCAGATGCACGCATCCCATCCTTCAGGGCATTAATGCCCTCCTTCCTAGACTTGTGCTCGTCCCACCGCTTCTTGTGCATATCTTGCTGCACACAAAATATGTTCTTCAGAAGCCGCTAGAGTTTGTTGCTCTTCTTTGACTCAGAGTCACTAGGTGCCCCACGATGATAAGCATGAGAGTGAGAGTGAGGTTCAAAGTGTTGTGAATCTGGAGCATGAAGATCCCCTTCCTCATCATCATCACCCTCATTCCTCATTAATTGTGGCCTTGCCCTTTTTGACCAACAAGTTAACCCTCGCGTGAGCAGTCAGACGCTGGCTAGCAAGCGCATCAGAAGCACATTCAGCAAACAAGGAAGTGATGTGGGGAGCATAAATAGATACCTTGTGATTCATCACCATGATGTACATTTCATTCCATATGAAATCCATCACATCAACAAGACGAGAGTTGTGACAAGTGAAATGAAGAAGGTTGATGAGATGACCACGAATCCTGTTTCGGTCACCAACCTTGACATTTTTTGTGAAAATCCAGAACATTTTTTGAAATTCTAGAACATTATTCTAATAAGCACAAACATTTTTCGAATTTGAAGAATAATTTTTGAAAATCCTGAAGATTTTTAAAAATCCAGAACAAATTTTTGAAAAAGAGCAGAAACATTTTTCGAATTAGAAAAATATTTTTTGAAAATCCCGAACATTTTTTGAAAATCCAGATTATTTTTTGGAAAAAAACACAAACAGAATTTGAAGATCATTTTTTGAAAACCCAGTACATTTTTTAAAAATAGAAAACATTTTATAATAAACAAAAACATTTTTTGAATTTTAAGAACAATTTTTAAAAATACCGAACATTTCTTCTAAATCCAGATGATTTTTTGAAATGCCAAAACATTTTTTGAATTTCTAGAACATTTGTCTCTAATCCAGAACATTTTTAGAAAAAGTAGAAACATTTTAAGAATTTGAAGGACAATTTTTGAAAATCCCGAACATTTTTGGAAAATTCAGAATATTTTTTGGAAAATCCAGAACAATTTTTTGAAAAAAGGCAGAAACATTTTCCGAATTTGAATAACTTTTTAGAAAATCCAGTACATTTTTTGGATATCCCGATCATTGTCTGAAAATTCACAACTTTTTTTGAAAATCCGGAACATTTTTGGGAAAAAGGAAAAAATATTTTGAAGAACGCTTTTTGAAAACCCAGTAATTGTTTTTGAAATCATGAATATTTCTCTAAAAACTAAAATATTTTTCCAATTTAAAGAACAATTTCTGAAAATCCCAGACATTTTTTGAAAATCCAGAACATTTTTTGAAAAGCCACAGCATTTTTGAAACAGAACAAATAAAGAAAAAAGAAAAAAGAAAACGGAAAAAAAGAAAAACCAGTTAAGTGAACCTTATAAAAATTCCCAAAACCGAAAAAAACCAGCTGGGAAACTCTAGAAAGGTTTCCAAAATCGAGATCCCCACAACCGGTAATGGGCCGGCCCAGATCAGGTCCCTCCCTCTTCATCCTTGTGCGAAGCCCCGACATCTTGACGTAAAGAGCAGCAAATAGCATTTTCCATCACTACCACAAGTTCATCATTGACTGCCGACCTTTTACCACTGATGTATGGCAGTGGGTGTTGTCTTTGTAAAACAACAGGAATTTCAAAAAAATTCATGAAATTGGAAGAAAGTTTACATCTTTGAAAAATAATCACAACTGTAAATTTTCATGGATTTGAAAAATGGTTTGATTTGAAAAGGTTCATTGGTTTTTGAAAAATGTGTCATGAATTAAAAAATCATGATTTTTAAAAACAATTCATGAATAAAAAATGATAAATTTGAAGAAAAAAATATATGCCCAAGTTGTCCCTCACTGAGCAGTTTTACCCCTAGTTTTCAAAAAAGCTTGGCTTTTCCCAAGCCACTTTGGTACTCTTATTCTTTTGCCCTTTGACCATTTGACCATAATTTAAAAACTTCATAACACATTCATATTAACTCAGAAATATGCAAATAAAATATCCAAATGTTCACAAAAACATCACCTATATATGCATGTCATTTGCATTCATGACACAATTGTTAGAAACTCACCATCTTAGTTTGAGCTCATATGATCTCAACATTATGAGTAAATTTTGAAAAATAAATAAATTAATAACGTATGGAAAACATTGAACAATGTTTTGAGCTCTTACAAAGTTTCGTAAGGTAATGACATTTGTGGAAGAGTGCCAAAATAACAAAATCAAAACTCTAAAATGCTTTTGTTGGAGCATCGATTGTTTTCCAAGACTTCCATGAATGGATATCCCGATGAAACTTGGCAAGCACTGAAAACCTTGGTCAATGTTTGGCACCAATAATAATTAGAATTGTTTGAGAAAAGAAGAAAAAAAGTGAGAATCAAACCTTGAACTTCTATGCTAAAGATAAATCAACCGTGGACTTTCAATCCCTCATATCACGACACCGAATTCCCTAATCCCAGTTTATTTTGAACCCCGAATACGACCAGGCCGGCCCACCAGATGTAAAGCTTGTTTTTTTCTTTCTAGTAACACGACACTTATAAATATCAAGAAATCTGATACTCACATTGCGACCTAGCGTTGTTGAACTACTCATGCTATCCACTCTAACTCTATTGGTTAAAAATGAGAAGCGCCAAAATATGCGCTGAGGTTTAAAAACAATGTTTTCTTAGATTTTTTGGAGTATGCTTTTTGAAAATTATCAATAATTTGGAAATCCTAATATTCCTAAAAGAAAAAATAATTTCAACATCACAAAATTCTTTTTGAAAAAATGTGATTTTTTTTGGAATTATGAACTTGCTTTAAATAACACAAAGGAACATTTTTTGAAACGTGAAAAGGAGTTAAAGTGAGGACAATCTTTCAAAACACGAACATTTGTTCAGCATAAACAATTTTGTGAACTATGGGAATAAATAGTGAATCTTGAACAAAATTCTAAAGTGCGAACAATTTTTAATACATGAAAAAAAAACATTAAATTTTTACCAAAAAATTAAGAATTTTTTCTACACTGAACAAAATATTAAAGTGCGGACACTTTGTGTAATTTTTAAGAATGAGAACATTTTTTTAAATCGCACTTCAAATATTTGTTGAGGTTTCAAAATTGCTTGTGTTTTTGAAATTTGTCCTTTTTTTATATAGAAAAATATTCACACTTAAAATTAGTTCGGGGATTTCATAATTTGTTTGTGTTTTTTAAGTCTTGACGCAGATATGTGTGGTTAAATAATTTTGTGCTTCTCTTTATCACTAACAACCATGAGTTTGAGTGGATATGAGGAGAAACTCTATGCGCCACGTCGCTTGATCGATTCCCCAGTTATCACTTTGAGCTATGACACATCTATAAATCATTGCTTCCCTCTACAAAGGGCCTATCTATTTACTTTATGCAACTTTTATTTTTAAAGTCTCCATCTTCTCTTATAAAGCACCAACTAAGGAACATCGTTATCACACTTGAGCAGAGGATGTAGTTAACATTTGAGTGTGTTGCATGACTCGATCAATGATATAGCATGATTGGCTAGGGATAACTTTCTTTAGCGTTGATATTATGAAAGACTTGGTTGCTTCTTGATATGCTTGAGTATTGAAATCTTCATGTCAAATTTTAGACTATTGCATTGCATCATCTATAAGTCCATATGTCCATGGTGAAAGAAAAAATAATATGATGAACATGTGAGGCAGCATTTCACAATCAAAAAATCTGTTTTTATCATTTACCTCCTCGAGGACGAACATAAATTAAGCTTGAGGATGTTGATACGTCTCCAACGTATCTATAATTTTTTATTGTTTCATGTTGTTATATTATCATTCTTGGATGTTTTATAATCATTTTATAGCAATTTTAAATCATTTTTTGAGACTAAACTATTGACATAGTGCCTAATGCGAGTTGCAATTTTTTGTTGTTTTTTCCATCGCAAAAAATCCATATCACATGAGATCCAATTGTCACAAAACTCTACGAAGATTTTTTTAGGACCAAAAGGAAACTTGGGAACCAAGAACGAGCAGCAGACAAGGCTGATACGTCTCCAACGTATCTATAATTTTTTATGGTTTCATGCTATTATCTTGTCAAACTTTGGATGTTTTGTATGTCTTTTATATCTTTTTTGGGACTAAATTATTAACTCAGTGCCAAGTGCCAGTTCCTGGTTTTTTCCGTGTTTTTGACCCTTTTCAGAGTAGGATTTTAAACGGGGTCCAAACAGAATAAAACTTCCAAAAAGATTTTTTACGGAACAGAAGATACGCAGAAAGCTTGGGAACCAAGGCAGGGAGTCCCGGGGGAGGCCACAAGCCCCCATGGCGCGGCCAGGGGGGCCCGCGCCTCCCAGGCTTGTGGGCTCCCTGGGCCTTCCCTTCCCTAGCTCCTTCGCCTATAAATTCCCTAGAATCCCTAAAAAATCAGGGGAGCCACGAAAATACTTTTCCGCCGCGCAAGCTTCTGTCTCCGCAAGATCCCATCTGGGGCACGTTCTAGTGCCCTGCCGGAGGGGAGATTCGGATATGGAGGGCTTCTTCATCAACACCATGACCTCTCCGATGATGCGTGAGTAGTTCACCATAGACCTACGGGTCCATAGCTAGTACCTAGATGGTTTCTTCTCTCTCTTGGATCTTAAATACAAAGTTCTCCATGATCTTCATGGAGATCTATCCGATGTAATCTTCTTTTGCGGTGTGTTTGTCGAGATACGATGAATTGTGGATTTATGATCAGATTATCTATGAATCTCATTTGAGTTTCTTCTAATCTCTCTTATGCATGATTTCATATCCTTGTAATTCTCTTCGAGTTGTGGGTTTTGTTTGGCCAACTTGATCTATGATTCTTGCAATGGGGAAGTTCTTGGTTTTGGGTTCATACCATGCGGTGACCTCACCCGGTGACAGAAGGGGTAGCGAGGCACGCATCGTGTTGTTGCCATCAAGGGTAAAAAGATGGGGTTTTCATCATTGGTTTGAGTTTATCCCTCTACATCATGTCATCTTGCTTAAGGCGTTACTATGTTCGTCATGAACTCAATACACTAGATTCATGCTGGATAGCGGTCGATGTGTGGAGTAATAGTAGTAGATGCAGAAAGTATCGGTCTACCTATCTCGGACGTGATGCCTATATGTATGATCATTGCCTTGGATATCGTCATGACTTTGCGCGGTTCTATCAATTGCTCGACAGTAATTTGTTCACCCACCGTAATATTTGCTATTTTGAGAGAAGCCTCTAGTGAACACTATGGCCCCCGGGTCTACTTCACACCATATTTTCAGCCTTACTCTTTTACTTTGTTACACTTTCCGCCTTCAGATCTCACTTTGCAATCAATCTTGAAGGGATTGACAACCCCTTTATAGCGTTGGGTGCAAGCTCTTTTGTGTTTGCGCAGGTACTCTGGACTTGACGAGATTCTCCTGCTGGATTGATACCTTGGTTCTCAAACTGAGGGAAATACTTAGTGCTCTTGTGCTGCATCACCCTTTCCTATTCAAGGGAAAAACCAACGCAAGCCAAGTCTCCGTCAACGTGCCAATTTCTGGCGCTGTTGTTTGAGAAGTAGCAAAAGGATTTCTAGCACCGTTGCCGGGGAGGATCAAGTCAAGAACTCATCCAAGTAAGTGTCGCAAACTCATCTCTTGCATTTACTTTTTTTGCCTCTCGTTTTCCTCTCCCTCACTTTTGAAAAACAAAAATTTACAAAAATATTTGCCTTTTTCGTTTGGATTTTTTCGTTCGCCCTTTTCTCTCGCTTGCTTTCTGTTCGCTTGTGTGCTTGCTTGCTTGCTTGCTGAAGTCACCATGACTGAAAACACCAAACTTTGTGACTTCTCGAATACGAATAATAATGATTTTATTAGTACTCCAATTGCTCCCGCCACTAGTGCGGAATCATACGAAATCAATGCTGCTTTGCTGAATCTTGTTATGAAAGAGCAATTCTCCGGCCTTCCTATTGAAGATGACACGTCCCATCTTAATACCTTCATTGAGCTTTGCGATATGCAAAAGAAAAAATATGTGGATAATGATGTGATTAAATTGAAGCTTTTTTCCTTTCTCGTTGCGAGATCGAGCAAAAAGTTGGTTTTCGTCTTTGCCTAAAAATAGTATTGATTCTTGGAATAAGTGCAAAGATGCTTACATATCCAAGTATTTCCGCCGGCTAAGATTATCTCTCTCCGTAATGATATTATGAATTTTAAGCAACTTGATCATGAACATGTTGCACAATCTTGGGAGAGAATGAAATTGATGATTAGAAATTGTCCCGCTCATGGCTTGAGTCTTTGGATGATTATACAAATCTTTTACGCTGGCTTGAATTTCGCTTCTAGAAATATCTTGGACTCTGCCTCAGGTGGAACGTTCATGGAAATCACGTTAGGAGAAGCTACAAAACTCTTAGACAATATCATGACGAACTACTCTCAGTGGCACACTCAAAGGTCACCTACTAGTAAGAAGGTACACGCTATAGAAGAAGTTAACTCGTTGAGTGCTAAGATGGATGAGTTAATGAATTTGGTTGCTAGTAGAAGTTCTCCTTTAGATCCTAATGATATGCCCTTGTCTTCCTTGATTGAGAGTATCAACGCTAGCTTGGACGTTAATTTTGTTGGTAGGAATAATTTTGGCAACAACAATGCTTTTAGAGGAAACTATGTTCCTAGGCCTTTTCCTAGTAACCCCTCTAATAACTTTGGCAACTCCTACAACAATACTCATGGAAATTACAATAGATTACCCTCTGATCTAGAGAGTAATATCAAAGAGTTTATCAACTCAAAAAAGATTTTCAATGCGTCCATAGAGGAAAAACTACTCAAAATTGACGATTTCGCTAGGAGCGTTGATAGAATGTCTAGTGATATTGATGCTTTGAAAGTTAGATGTGCTCCTCCCAAGATCAATATGGATGAAACTTTGAAAGCTATGCGTGTTTCCATGAGTGAAAGCAAAGAAAGAACCGCCCAAATTCGTGCTAGACATGAATGGCTTAAAAGGGCGTGTTCTCGTGATAAGAATCACGAAGATCTTAAAGTGCTTGGTGTGACTCCCATTGAATCTTTGTTTTATTGTGTCAAACCTAATGATGATGGGGCTGGATATGAATCCACTTTGGTTGAAAAACGCCCCAATGATTTGGAGTCCATCTATCTTGATGCTAAAAGCATTGAAAGTGGAGTAGAAGATATTAAAACTTTGAGTAGTAGTGAAATTACTACTTTGGATTTCAAGGAATTCAATTATGATAGTTGCTCCTTCATTGAACTCATTTCCTTGATGCAATCCATGCTAAACTCTCCACACGCTTATAGCCAAAACAAGGCCTTTACCGATCATATCGTTGAAGCTATGATAAAATCTCTTGAAGAGAAACTTGAATTGGAAGTTTCTATCCCTAGAAAGCTTCATGATGAGTGGGAACCTACTATCAAAATCAAAATCAAAAACTATGAATGCAATGCTTTGTGTGATTTGGGTGCTAGTGTTTTCGCGATTCCAAAGTCTTTATGTGATGTTCTGGGTTTTAATGAGTTTGAGGAGTGTTCTCTTAATTTGCATCTTGCGGATTCTACTGTCAAGAAATCCATGGGAAGGATCAATGATGTTCTTATTATTGCAAATAGGAACTATGTACCCGTGGATTTCATTGTGCTTGACATTGATTGCAATCCTACATGCTCTATCAATCTTGGTATACCTTTCCTAAGGACTATCGGTGCTATCATCGATATGAAGGAAGGGAATATTATATTTCAATTTCCTTTAAAGAAGGGCATGGAGCATTTTCCTAGAAAGAAAATAAGTTTGCCTTATGAATCCATGATGAGGGCTACTTATGGTTTGAGCACCAAAGACGACAATAAGTGATTCTATCGCCTTATGCCTAGCTAAGGGCATTAAACAATAGCGCTTGTTGGGAGGCATCCCAATGAATTTATCTTTTTCTTTATGTTTTGTTGCGTCCACACCATAAAAATTCTGTTATGATTGTGTATTTTGTGTTTATTTTTGTGTTTGAGCCAAGCAAAACCTTTATGACTAGTCTTGGTGATGGTTGTTTGATCCTGCTGGAAAAGGACAGAAACTTTTCTCTCACGAGATTATTTTTCATTTCTATTCAGAAAGAGATTTTGAGTTTATTCTTTTTGCTTCTGGTTGATATGCCTTTTGCCCAGGCAGTCGTAATTTGTCAGAATTTTTGAGATACCAAAAGTATACGAAGTATACAGATTGCTACAGACTGGTCTGTTTTTGACAGATTCTGTTTTTGTTGAGTTGGTTGCTTGTTCTGATGAAACTATGGATAGTATCGGGGGGTACTAGCCATGGAAAAGTGAGAATACAGTAATCTAACACCAATATGAATAGAAATCAAGATTGCTACAGTACCTAAAGAGGTGGTAGTTTGTTTTCTTGTGCTAATGATATCACGAGTTTCTGTTTAAGTTTTGTGTTGTGAAGTTTTCAAGTTTTTGGTGATGTTCTCATGGACAAAGGGATAAAGAGTGGAAAGAGCTCAAGATTGGGGATGCCCAAGGCATACCAAGCCAAATTCAAGGACACCAAAAAGCCTAAGCTTGGGGATGCCCCGGGAAGGCATCCCCTCTTTCGTCTTCAATCCATCGGTAACATTACTTGGAGCTATATTTTTATTCACCACATGATATGTGTTTTGCTTGGAGCGTATTGTATCGTAGGAGTCTTTTCTTTTTATTGTTTCACAATCATCCTTGCTGCACACCTTTTGAGAGAGACATGCACTCATCGTGAATTTGCTAGAATGCTCATTGTGCCTCACTTCTATCTTTTGAGCTAGATAATTTTGCTCTGTGTGCTTCACTTAGATCTTTTAGAGCACGGCGGTGCATGACTTGGTAGTTGGTTTTGTTGGGGAACGTCGCATGGGAAACAAAAAAATTCCTATGCACATGAAGACCTATCATGGTGATGTCTATCTACGAGGGGGATTTCAGATCTATGTAGCCTTGTAGATCGCAGAGCAGAAGCGTTAATAAACGTGGTTGATGTAGTGGAACGTTCTCACGTCCCTCGATCTGCCCCACAAACCGTCCCACGAACCGTCTCGCGATCTGTCCCACGATCCGCTCCGATCTAGTGCCGAACGGACGGCACCTCCGCGTTCAGCACACGTACAGCTCGACGATGATCTCGGCCTTCTTGATCCAGCAAGAGAGACGGAGAGGTAGATGAGTTATTTGGCAGCGTGACGGCGCTCCGGAGGTTGGTGGTGATCTAATATCAGTAGCGCTCCGCCCGAGCTCCGCAGAAATGTGATCTAGAGAAAAAACTGTGGAGGTATGTGGTTGGGCTGCCGTGGCAAAGTTGTCTCAAATCAGCCCTAATACCTCCGTATATATAAGAGGGAGGGGAGGGGCCTTGCCTTGAGGCTCAAGGAGCCCCAAGGGGGTCAGCCTAAGGGGGGGGAGAAATCCTCCTCCAATCCTAGTCCAACTAGGATTGGAAGTTGGAGTCCTTCCCTTCCTTCCCACTTCCTTTTTTTTATTTTTTTTCTCTTTGATTTTCTCTTATCCTGCGCAGGGGCCTTCTTGGGCTTGCCCACCAGCCCACTAAGGGCTGGTGCCGCACCCCTAAGGCCTATGGGCTTCCCCGGGGTGGGCTCCCCCCCCCCCCGGTGAACATCCGGAACCCATTCGTCACTCCCGGTACATTCCCGGTAATGCCGTAAACTTTCCGTTAATCAAATGAGGTCATCCTATATATTAATCTTCATCTCCGGACCATTCCGGAAACCCTAGTGACGTCCGTGATCTCATCCGGCACTCCGAACAACATTTGATAACCAACCATATAACTCAAATACGCATAAAACAACGCCGAACCTTAAGTGTGCAGACCCTGCGGGTTCGAGAACTATGTAGACATGACCCGAGGGACTCCTCGGTCAATATCCAATAGCGGGACCTAGATGCCCATATTGGATCCTACATATTCTATGAAGATCTTATCGTTTGAACCTCAGTGCCAAGGATTCATATAATCCCGTATGTCATTCCCTTTGTCCTTCGGTATGTTACTTGCCCGAGATTCGATCGTCAGTATCCGCATACCTATTTCAATCTCGTTTACCGGCAAGTCTCTTTACTCGTTCCGTAATACAAGATCCCATGACTTACACTAAGTCACATTGCTTGCAAGGCTTGTGTGTGATGTTGTATTACCGAGTGGGCCCCGAGATACCTCTCCCTCACACGGAGTGACAAATCCCAGTCTTGATCCATACTAACTCAACGGACACCTTCGGAGATACCTGTAGAGCATATTTATAATCACCCAGTTACGTTGTGACGTTTGATACACACAAAGCATTCCTCCGGTGTCAGTGAGTTATATGATCTCATGGTCATAGGAATAAATACTTGACACGCAGAAAACAGTAGTAACAAAATGACACGATCAACATGCTACGTCTATTAGTTTGGGTCTAGTCCATCACATGATTCACCCAATGATGTGATCCAGTTATCAAGCAACAACACCTTGTACATAGTCAGAAAACCCTGACTATCCTTGATCAACTGTCTAGCCAACTAGAGGCTTGCTAGGGACAGTGTTTTGTCTATGTATCCACACATGTATCTAAGTCTTCATTCAACACAATTATAGCATGGATAATAAACGATTATCTTGATATAGGAATTATAATAATAACTTATTTATCATTGCCTCTAGGGCATAATTCCAACAGTCTCCCACTTGCACTAGAGTCAATAATCTAGTCCTCACATCGCCATGCGAATTACATTGTAATAAATCTAACACCCCTACAGTTCTCGTGTTGATCATGCTTTGCCCATGGAAGAGGTTTAGTCAGCGGGTGTGCCACATTCAGATCCGTGTGCACTTTGCATATATTTACGTCCTCCCCTTCGACGTAGTCGCGGATGAGGTTGAAGCGTCGTTTGATGTGTCTGATCTTCTTGTGAAACCGTGGTTCCTTTGCTAAGGCAATGGCACCCGTGTTGTCACAAAACAGGGTTATTGGATTCAGTGCGCTCGGCACCACTCCAAGATCCGTCATGAACTGCTTCATCCAGACACCCTCCTTAGCTGCCTCCGGGGCAGCCATGTACTCCGCTTCACATGTAGAATCAGCTTTGACGCTTTGGTTGGAACTGCACCAGCTTACCACACCCCCATTAAGAATAAATATGTATCCGGTCTGCGACTTAGAGTCGTCCGGATCTGTGTCAAAGCTTGCATCGACGTAACCTTTTACGGCGAGCTCTTTGTCACCTCCATACACGAGAAACATCTCCTTAGTCCTTTTCAGGTACTTCAGGATATTCTTGACCGCCGTCTAGTGATCCACTCCTGGATTACTCTGGAACCTGCCTGCCATACTTATGGTCAGGCTAACGTCTGGTCTAGTGCACAGCATTGCATACATAATAGGACCTACGGCTGAAGCATAGGGGACGGTGCTCATATGCTCTCTATCTTTATCAGTTGCTGGGCACTGGGTCTTACTCAATCTCGTACCTTGTAAAACTGGCAAGAACCCCTTCTTGGACTGTTCCATTTTGAACCTCTTCAAAACTTTATCAAGGTATGTGCTTTGTGAAAGTCCTATCAGGCATTTTGATCTATCCCTATAGATCTTTATGCCTAGAATGTAAGCAGCTTCTCCTAGGTCCTTCGTAGAGAAACTTTTATTCAAGTAATCCTTTATGCTCTCCAAAAAAATCCACGTTGTTTCCAATCAGCAATATGTCATCCACATTTAATATTAGAAACGCCACAGACCTCCCACTCACTTTCTTGTAAATACAAGATTCTCCAACCACTTGTATAAACCCAAATGCTTTGATCACCTCATCAAAGCGTTTATTCCAACTCGAGATGCTTGCACCAGTCCATAAATGGATCGCTGGAGCTTGCACACTTCGTTGGCATTTTTAGGGTCGACAAAACCTTCGGGTTGCATCATATACAACTCTTCCTTAAGGAAACCGTTAAGGAACGCCGTTTTGACATCCATTTGCCAGATTTCATAATCGAAAAATGCAGCTATTGCTAACATGATTCTGATGGACTTAAGCATCGCTACGGGTGAGAACGTCTCATCGTAGTCAACTCCTTGAACTTGTGAAAAACCCTTTGCCACAAGTCGAGCTTTATAAACGGTCACATTACCGTCAGCGTCCGTCTTCTTCTTAAAGATCCATTTGTTCTGAATAGCCTTGCGGCCTTCAGGTAGTATTTCCAAAGTCCACACTTTGTTTTCATACATAGATCCTATCTCGGACTTCATGGCCTCCAGCCATTTGTTGGAATCCGGGCCCACCATTGCTTCTTCATAATTCGCAGGCTCATTGTTGTCCAACAACATAATTGATAACACGGGATTACCGTACCACTCTGGAGTAGTACGCGGTCTCGTCGACCTACGAGGTTCGACACGAACTTGATCCGGAGTTTCATGATCATCATCATTAACTTCCTCCTCAACCGGCATCGCAACGACAGGGGTTTCCCCTTGCCCTGCGCCACCATCCAGAGGGATGAGAGGTTCGACAACCTCATCAAGTTCTATCTTCCTCCCACTCAATTCTCTCGAGAGAAACTCTTTCTCGAGAAAATCTCCGTTCTTAGCAACAAACACTTTGCCCTCGAATTTGAGATAGAAGGTGTACCCAACTGTCTCCTTTGGGTAACCTATGAAGACGCACTTTTCCGCTTTGGGTTCCAGCTTTTCAGGCTGAAGCTTTTTGACATAAGCATCACATCCCCAAACTTTAAGAAACGACAACTTTGGTCTTTTGCCATACCACAGTTCGTGTGGTGTCGTCTCAACGGATTTTGATGGTGCCCTACTTAAAGTGAATGCAGCTGTTTCTAATGCATAACCCCAAAATGATAATGGAAAATCGGTAAGAGGCATCATAGATCGCACCATCTCTAATAAAGTACGATTACGACGTTCGGACACACCATTACGCTGTGGTGTTCCACGCGGTGTCAACTGTGAAACAATTCCACATTGTCTTAAGTGAGCACCAAACTCGAAACTCAGATATTCACCCCCACGATCAGACCGTAGGAACTTGATCTTCTTGTTACGATGATTTTCAACTTCACTTTGAAATTGCTTGAACTTTTCAAATGTTTCAGACTTGTGCTTCATCAAGTAGACATAACCATATCTACTCAAATCGTTAGTGAAGGTGAGAAAATAACGATATCCGTCGCGTGCCTCCACACTCATCGGACCACACACATCGGTATGTATGATTTCCAACAAGTCATTTGCACGCTCCATTGTTCTGGAGAACGGAATTTTAGTCATCTTGCCCATGAGGCATGGTTCGCACGTGTCAAGTGAATCAAAGTCAAGTGACTCCAAAAGTCCATCGGTATGGAGTTTCTTCATGCGCTTTACACCAATATGACCTAAGCGGCAGTGCCATAAAAACATGGCGCTATCATTGTTAACTCTAACTCTTTTGGTCTCAATGTTATGTATATGTGTATTATCACTATCAAGATTCAATATGAACAATCCTCTCACATTGGGTGCATGACCATAAAAGATATTACTCATAGAAATAGAACAACCATTATTCTCTGACTTAAACGAGTAACCGTCTCGCAATAAACAAGATCCAGATATAATGTCCATGCTTAACACAGGCACTAAATAACAATCATTTAAGTTCATAACTAATCCTGATGGTAACTGAAGTGAAACTGTGCCGACGGCGATTGTATCAACCTTGGAACCATTTCCCACGCGCATCGTCACTTCACCCTTTGTCAGCCTTCGCTTATTCCGCAGTTCCTGTTTCGAGTTGCAAATATGAGCAACAGAACCGGTATCGAATACCCGGGCACTACTACAAGAGCTGGTTAAGTACACATCAATAACATGTATATCAAATATACCTGATTTTTCTTTGGCCGCCTTCTTATCAGCCAGATACTTGGGGCAGTTGCGCTTCCAGTGACCCATACCCTTGCAATAATAGCACTCCGTTTCAGGCTTAGGTCCAGCTTTGGGTTTCTTCGTTGGATTGGCAACAGGCTTGCCGCTCTTCTTCAAATTACCCTTCTTTCCTTTGCCGTTTCTTTTGAAACTAGTGGTCTTATTAACCATCAACACTTGATGCTCTTTACGGAGTTCTGACTCTGCGACTTTCAGCATCGCGAATAACTCGCCGGGTGACTTTATCATCCCTTGCATGTTATAGTTCAACACGAAGCCCTTATAGCTTGGTGGCAGTGATTGAAGAATTCTGTCAGTGATAGCCTCTTGCGGGAGTTCAATCCCCAGCTCAGCTAGACGGTTTGAGTACCCAGACATTTTGAGCACATGTTCACTGACAGACGAACTCTCCTCCATCTTGCAAGCATAGAATTTATCAGAGGTCTCATACCTCTCGATCCGGGCGTTCTTCTGAAAGATAAACTTCAACTCCTGGAACATCTCATATGCTCCATGACGCTCAAAGTGACGTTGAAGTCCCGGCTCTAAGCCATACAAGACTGCACATTGAACTACTGAGTAGTCCTCCTTACGTGTTAACCAAACGTGCTTAACATCTTGGTCAGCCGTCGCGGGTGGTTCATCTCCTAGCGCAGCATTAAGGACATAATCCTTCTTCCCAGCTTGCAGGAGCAACTTAAGATTACGAGTCCAGTCTACAAAGTTGCTTCCATCATCTTTCAACTTAGCTTTCTCTAGGAACGTATTAAAATTCAGGGTGACTGTCGCGTGAGCCATTGATCTACAACACAAATATATTCAAAGTGGACTTAGACTATGTTCAAGATAATTAGAGTTTAACTTAATCAAATTACTTGCTAAACTCCCACTCAAAAAGTACATCTCTCTAGTCATTTGAGTGGTTCATGATCCAATTCCACTATCTCAAGTCCGATCATCACGTGAGTTGAGGATAGTTTCACTGGTAAGCATCCCTATGCTAATCATATCAACCATATGATTCATGATCGACCTTTCGGTCTCATGTGTTTCGAGGCCATGTCTGCACATGCTAGGCTCGTCAAGCTTAACCCGAGTGTTCCGCGTGTGCAACTGTTTTGCACCCGTTGTATGTGAACGTTGAGTCTATCACACCCGATCATCACGTGGTGTCTTGAAACGACGAACTGTAGCAATGGTGCACAGTCGGGGAGAACACAATTTCGTCTTGAAATTTCAGTGAGAGATCACCTCATAATGCTACCGTCGTTCTAAGCAAAATAAGGTGCATAAAAGGATTAACATCACATGCAATTCATAAGTGACATGATATGGCCATCATCACGTGCTTCTTGATCTCCATCACCGAAGCACCGAAACGATCTTTTGTCACCGGCGCCACACCATGATCTCCATCAACGTGTCACCATCGGGGTTGTCGTGCTACTCATGCTATTACTACTAAAGCTACATCCTAGCAATATAGTAAACACATCTGCAAGCACAAACATTAGTTTAAAGACAACCCTATGGCTCCTGCCGGTTGTCGTACCATCGACGTGCAAGTCGATATTAACTATTACAACATGATCATCTCATACATCCAATATATCACATCACATCGTCGGCCATATCACATCACAAGCATACCCTGCAAAAACAAGTTAGACGTCCTCTAATTGTTGTTGCATGTTTTACGTGGTGACCATGGGTATCTAGTAGGATCGCATGTTACTTACGCAAACACCACAACAGAGATATATGAATTGCTATTTAACCTCATCCAAGGACCTCCTTGGTCAAATACGATTCAACTAAAGTTGGAGAAACCGACACTCGCCAGTTATCTTTGAGCAACGGGGTTGCTCGTAGCGATGAAACCAGTCTCTCGTAAGAGTACGAGTAATGTCGGTCCGAGTCGCTTCGATCCAACAATACCGCGGAATCAAGAAAAGACTAAGGAGGGCAGCAAATCGCACATCACCGCCCACAAAAACTTTTGTGTTCTACTCGAGATGACTGATACGTCTCAAACGTATCTATAATTTTTGATGGTTTCATGTTGTTACCTTGTCAACTTTGGATGTTTTATATACCTTTTATATCTTTTTTGGGGCTAACTTATTAATTCAGTGCCAAGTGCCAGTTCCTGTTTTTTCTGTGTTTTTGACACTTTTCAGATCTGATTTTGGAACGGAGTCCAAACGGAATAAAATCCCCGAAATAAAATTTTCCAGAACAGAAGAAGATCGGGGGACTTGAGGGCCAAGGCAGGAGGCCCACACGGAGCCCACAAGCCCTGTTGCCGCGGCCAGGGGGCCACGGCAACCAGGCTTGTGGCCTCCCTGGCGCTCCCCTTCCCTATTTCTTTGGCCTATAAATTCCCTAAAATCTCAGAAAAATCAGGACATCCACGAAAACACTTTTCCGCCATCGCAAGCTTCCGTTTCCGCGAGATCTCATGTGGAGACCCTTCTCGGTGCCCTGCCGGAGGGGACTTTGGAGCTGAAGGACTTCTACATCAACATCATCGCCCCTCCAATGACTCGTGAGTAGTCCACTTCAGACCTACATGTCCGTAGTTAGTAGCTAGATGGCTTCTTCTCTCTCTTGGATCTTCAATACAAAGTTCTCCATGATCTTCATGGAGATCTATCCGATGTACTCCTCTTTGGCGGTGTGTTTGTCAAGATCCGATGAATTGTGGATTTGTGATCAGATTATCTATGAATTATATTTGAGTCTTTGCTGATTTCTTATATGCATGATTTGATATACTTGTAAATCTCTCCGAGTCTTGGGTTTTGTTTGGCCAACTAGATCTATGATTCTTGCAATGGGAGAAGTGCTTGGTTTTTGGTTCATACCGTGCGGTGACCTTTCCCAGTGACAGAAGGGGCAGCAAGGCACGCATCATTTTGTTGCCATCAAGGGTAACAAGATGGGTTTTCATCATAGATTTGAGACTGCCCATCTACATCATGTCATCTTGCTTAAGGCGTTACTCTGTTCTTATCAACTCAATACGCTAGATGCATGCTGGATAGCGGTCGACGTGTGGAGTAATAGTAGTAGATGCAGAAAGTATTGGTGTACTTGTTTTGGACGTGATGCCTATAGATATGATCATTGCCATAGATAACGTCATTACTTTGCGCTGTTCTATCAACTGCTCGACAGTAATTCGTTCACCCACCGTCTACTTGCTTTCATGAGAGAAGCCACTAGTGAACACTACGGCCCCCGGGTCTATTCACAACTATCGTCTCCACTTTTACTTTTACTTTGCTTTGTCTACTTTTTGCTTTCAGTTCCCACTTTGCAAACAATCTATAAGGGATTGACAACCCCTTCATAGCGTTGGGTGCAAGCTCTTTGTGTTTGTGCAGTTACTTGTGACTTGACTCGATCCTCCTACTGGATTGATACCTTGGTTCTCAAACTGAGGGAAATACTTACCGCCGCTGTGCTACATCACCCTTTCCTCTTCAAGGGAACACCAACGCAAGGCTTCAAGGCCGCGGGGAAATCCTTTGCATATTTTCCAAGGAAGTCCCTATAGGTGTAGCCCGTAGCAGAAGGATTCCTGGCGCCGTTGCCAGGGAAGGTCTGTTGTCGCAGTAGCATGACATATACACATGAACCTAGCTCTGATACCACTGTTGGGGAACGTCGCATGGGAAACAAAAAATTTCCTACGTGCACGAAGACCTATCATGGTGATGTCCATCTACGAGGGGGATCTCCGATCTACGTACCCTTGTAGATCGCACAGCAGAAGCGTTAATAAACACGGTTGATATAGTGGAACGTCCTCACGTCCCTCGATCCGCCCCGCGAACCGTCCCACGAACCGTCTCGCGATCCGTCCCACGATCCGCTCCGATCTAGTGCCGAACTGACGGCACCTCCGCGTTCAGCACACGTACAACTCGATGATGATCTCGGCCTTCTTGATCCAGCAAGAGAGACGGAGAGGTAGATGACTTCTCCGGTAGCGTGACGGCGCTCCGGAGGTTGGTGGTGATCTAATCTCAGCAGGGCTCCGCCCGAGCTCCGCAGAAACGCGATCTAGAGGAAAACCGTGGAGGTATGTGGTCGGGCTGCCGTGGCAAAGTTGTCTCAAATCAGCCCTAATACCTCTGTATATATAGGAGGGAGGGGAGGGGCCTTGCCTTGAGGCTCAAGGAGCCCCAAGGGGGTCGGCCGAAGGGGGGAGGAGGAATCCTCCTCCAATCCTAGTCCAACTAGGATTGGAAGGTGGAGTCCTTCCCTTCCTTCCCACTTCCCCTTTTTTTCTCTTTGATTTTCTCTTATCTTGCGCAGGGGCCTTCTTGGGCTTGCCCACCAGTCCACTAAGGGCTGGTGCGGCACCCCTAAGGCCTATGGGCTTCCCCGGGGTGGGCTGCCCCCCGGTGAACATCCGGAACCCATTCGTCACTCCCGGTACATTCCCGGTAATGCTGAAAACTTTCCGGTAATCAAATGAGGTCTTCCTATATATCAATGTTCGTCTCCGGACCATTCCGGAAACCCTCGTGACGTCCGTGATCTCATCCGAGACTCCGAACAACATTCGGTAACCAACCATATAACTCAAATACGCATAAAACAACGCCGAACCTTAAGTGTGCAGACCCTGCGGGTTCGAGAACTATGTAGACATGACCCGAGGGACTCCTCGGTCAATATCCAATAGCGGGACCTGGATGCCCATAATGGATCCTATATATTCTATGAAGATCTTATCGTTTGAATCTCAGTGCCAAGGATTCATATAATCCCGTATGTCATTCCCTTTGTCCTCCGGTATGTTACTTGCCCGAGATTCGATCGTCAGTATCCGCATACCTATTTCAATCTCGTTTACCGGCAAGTCTCTTTACTCGTTCCGTAATACAAGATCCCGTGACTTACACTAAGTCACGTTGCTTGCAAGGCTTGTGTGTGATGTTGTATTACCGAGTGGGCCCCCAGATACCTCTCCATCACACGGAGTGACAAATCCCAGGCTTGATCTATACTAACTCCACGGACACCTTCGGAGATACCTGTAGAGCATCTTTGTAGTCACTCAGTTACGTTGTGAAGTTTGATACACACAAAGCATTCCTCCGGTGTCAATGACTTATATGATCTCATGGTCATAGGAATAAATACTTGACACGCAGAAAACAGTAGCAACAAAATGACACGATCAACATGCTACGTCTATTAGTTTGGGTCTAGTCCATCACATGATTCACCCAATGATGTGATTCAGTTATCAAGCAAAAACACCCTGTACATAGTCAGAAGACCCTGACTATCCTTGATCAACTGGCTAGCCAACTAGAGGCTTGCTATGGACAGTGTTTTGTCTATGTATCCACACATGTATCTAAGTCTTCATTCGACAGAATTATAGCATGGATAATAAACGATTATCTTGATACAGGAATTATAATAATAACTTATTTATCATTGCCTCTAGGGCATAACTCCAACAGGTTTGTGCTATGAAGTACTCCCAAAGGTGATAGGTACCCAAAGAGGATACAAAAACTTCCATCTTCATGTGCATTGAGTAGAAAGAGAAGTTTTCATTCCTCTCAATTAGTTTTGAGACGTGGATTTGGTAATATTAAGAGTTATGTTAGTAGGGTGTTGTGAATCTAGAAATACTTGTGTTAAAGTTAGTGATTCACGTAACATGCACGTATGGTGAACCGTTATGTTAGGAAGTCGGAGCATAATTGATCTATTGATTGTCATCCTTTGTGTTGCGGTCGGGATCGCGTGATGGTTTACACCTACCAACCCTTCCCCTAGGAGTATGCGTTTAGCACTTTGTTTCGATTACTAATAAAAACTATCGCAATAAGTATGTGAGTTCTTCATGAGTAATGTGAGTCCATGGTATAGATGCACTTTCACCTTCCGACATTGCTAGCCTCTCTAGTACCGCGCAACTTTCGCCAGTGCACAAACCCACCATATGCCTTCCTCAAAATAGCCACCATACCTACCTACTATGGCATTTTCATAGCCATTCCGAGATATATTGCCATGCAACTCCCACCGTTCCGTCTCATGACTTGTGTCGTCACTCTCATATTGCCATTGCATGATCGTAAGATAGCTAGCGAGATGTTTCAACGTCATACGCCAAGCTAGATCATTGCACATCCCGGTACACTGCCGGAGGCATTTCCTATAGAGTCATCATCGTTCTGAGCTTTGAGCTGTGAGTAAATAAAAGTGTGATGATCATCATTATTAGAGCATTGTCCCATGTGAGGAAATAAAAAAAATGCCAAAGTTGCCCACATAAAAAAAGAGGCCAAAGAGCCCAAATAAAAAAAGAAAAAGAGAGAAGGGACAATGCTACTACCTTTTTCCACACTTGTGCTTCATAATAGCACCATGTTCTTCATGATTGAGAGCCTCTTGTTTTGTCACCACCATATACTAGTGGGAATCTTTATTTTATAACTTGGCTTGTATATTCCAATGATGGGATTCCTCAAAATTACCCTAGGTCTTCGCGAGCAAGCAAGTTGGATGCACACCCACTAGTTCTCCTTTTGAGCTTTCACATACTTATAGCTCTCGTGCATCCTTTGTATGGCAATCCCTACTCATTCACATTGATATCTATTAATGGGCATCTCCATAACCCTTTGATACGCCGAGTCAATGTGACCATCTCCTCCTTTTTTGTCTCACAACCACCACCACACTCTATTCCACCTATAGTGCTATATCCATGGCTCACGCTCATGTATTGCGTGATAGTTGAAAAAGGTTTGAGAAACTAAGAGTGCGAAAATAATTACTTGGCCAATACCGGGGTTGTGCATGATTTAAATTAGTTGTGTGGGGATGATGGAGCATAGCGAGACTATATGATTATGTAGGGATAACTTTCTTTGGCCTTGTTATTTTGAAAGTTCATGATTACCTTGCTAGTTTGCTTGAAGTATTATTGTTTTCATTTCAATAGCAAACTATTGTTTTGAATCTTACGGATCTGAACATTCATGTCACATGAAATAAGTTACAAAGGACAACTATGCTAGGTAGCATTCCACATCAAAAAAACAGTCTTTATCACTTCCCTACTCGAGGACGAGTAGGAGTTAAGCTTGGGGATGCTTGATACGTCTCCAACGTATCTATAATTTTTGATGGTTTCATGCTATTATCTTGTCAAACTTTGGATGTTTTGTATGCCTTTTATATATTTTTTGGGACTAACTTATTAACTCAGTGCCAAGTGCCAGTTCCTGTTTTTTTCGTGTTTTTGGCCCTTTTCAGAGGAGGATTTTAAACGGAGTCCAAACGGAATAAAACTTCTGAAAAGATTTTTTTCGAAACAGAAGATACGCAGAAAGCTTGGTAACCAAGGCAGGGAGTCCCGGGGGAGGCCACAAGCCCCCATAGCGCGGTCAGGGGGCCCGCGCCTCCCAGGCTTGTGGGCTCCCTTGGCCTCCCCTGCCCTATCTCCTTCGCCTATAAATTCCCTAGAATCCCTAAAAAATCAGGGGAGCCATGAAAATACTTTTCCACCGCCGCAAGCTTCTGTCTCCGCAAGATCCCGTTTGGGGCATGTTCTGGTGCCCTGCCGGAGGGGAGATTCAGATACGGAGGGCTTCTTCATCAACACCATGACCTCTCCGATGATGCGTGAGTAGTTCACCATAGACCTACGGGTCCGTAGCTAGTAGCTAGATGGCTTCTTCTCTCTCTTGGATCTTCAATACAAAGTTCTCCATGATCTTCATGGAGATCTATCCGATGTAATCTTCTTTTGCGGTGTGTTTGTCGAGATCCGATGAATTGTGGATTTATGGTCAGATTATCTATGAATCTTATTTGAGTTTCTTCTGATCTCTCTTATGCATGATTCCATATCCTTATAATTCTCTTCGAGTTTTGGGTTTTGTTTGGCCAACTTGATTTATGATTCTTGCAATGGGAGAAGTGCTTGGTTTTGGGTTCATATCGTGCGGTGACCTCTGACAGAAGGGGTAGCGAGGCACGCATCATGTTGTTGCCATCAATGGTAAAAAGATGGGGTTTTCATCATTGGTTTGAGTTTATCCCTCTACATCATGTCATCTTGCTTAAGGCGTTACTCTGTTCGTCATTAACTCAATACACTAGATGCATGCTGGATAGTGGTCGATGTGTGGAGTAATAGTAGTAGATGCAGAAAGTATCGGTCTATTTGTCTCGGACGTGATACCTATATGTATGATCATTGCCTTAGATATCGTCATGACTTTGCGCGGTTCTATCAATTGCTCGACAGTAATTTGTTCACCCACCGTAATATTTGCTATTTTGGGAGAAGCCTCTAGTGAACACTATGGCCCCCGGGTCTACTTCACACCATATTTTCAGCCTTACTCTTTTACTTCGTTGCACTTTCCGCCTTCATATCTCACTTTGCAATCAATCTTGAAGGGATTGACAACCCCTTTATAGCGTTGGGTGCAAGCTCTTTTGTGTTTGCGCAGGTACTCTGGACTTGTCGAGATTCTCCTACTGGATTGATACCTTGGTTCTCAAACTGAGGGAAAAACTTACTGCTCCTGTGCTGCATCACCCTTTCCTCTTCAAGGTAAAAACCAACGCAAGCCAAGTCTCCGTCAACGTGCCAATTTCTGGCGCTGTTGTCTGAGAAGTAGCAAAGGCCGAGGGGGCCCACTAGACATCGGGTGCGCGAGAGGCCCCTAGCGGGCCTGGTGTCTAGTAGGGGCCTCGGGAAGCTTCTCCACCGCGTGTAAGCTCTATAAATACCCCAATATTCACAAAACCCTATGGGATTCGACGAAAAATCGTTTCAGCCGCCGCAAGTTCCAAAGCCACGAGATCCAATCTAGAGCTCGTTCCAGAGAGGAACACGATCATGGAGGGGTTCACCATACTCATTGGTGCTCCTCTAATGATGCGTAAGTAGTTCGTATCAAACCTACGGGTCCGTAGCCAGTAGCTTGATGGCTTTCTCTCTCGTTTTGTTTCTCAATACAATGGTCTCTTGGAGATCCATATGATGTAACTCTTTCTTTTGCGGTGTGTTTGTTGAGATCCGATGAATTATGAGTTTATCATGAGATCTATGAAAACATATTCATGCTTGATTATTATAGCCTCGTATTTCTTCTCCGATATTTGGTTTTTGTCTAGCCAACTTGATCTTTTACCTTGCAATGGGAAGAGGTGCTTTGTGATGGGTTCGATCTTGTGATGCTCAATCTCTCTGACAGAAAGTGACAAGGCACACATGTATCGTTGCTATCAAGGATAAAACGATGGGGTCTATTCCTACATGAATACAACTTATCTACATCATGCCATCGTTTTTAAGGCATTACTCCATTTCATCATGAACTCAATAGACTAGATGCATGCTGGATAGCGGTCGATGTGTGGAGTAATAGAAGTAGATGCACGCAGAAGTCATTCTACTTATCTTGGATGTGATGCCTATATACATGATCATTGTCTTGAATATCATCATAATTATTTGCTCTTCTATAATTTGCCAATGGTAATTTGTTTATCCACCGCTTGCTATTTTCTCGAAAGAAGACACTAGTGAAAACTACGACCCGTGGGTCTACTTCACATCATCTATTTGCAATCTCTACTTTGCTATTTGTGTTTCTACTTTATTTGCTCTTTTGTTTTCAGATATATATTATCAAAAAACCCAAAAATACCTTATTGCGTTCTATTTGCTATCACTCTTATTTTCATCTATCAATCTATCCTTACTTTACCCACGAGGGATTGACAACCCTCTACGCGTTGGGTTGTGAGGATTTGTTATTTGTATGTAGATGCTCCTTGCATAGTCTTGTGGATCTTTCTACTGGATTGATACCTTGGTTTCTTAACTGAGGGAAATACTTGTCATCGCTGTGCTACATCACCCTTTAAGCTTGGAGGGAGAACCAACGCACCTGCGAGGAGTCATTCAACCATCATTAGAAGTATCGGAGTCAAGATGGGCTCTTCCGAAGACTTGGCATGCAGTCCAAGGCGACGTAGTGATCGACATATTCCTTCCCCATTGTAGCCGACTTTGTGTAACCCTAGCACCCATGGTATCTATATAAACGAGGGGGCTATAGTTCGTAGGAAAAATGAAGCTCATTATGATTAGGGTTTAGACTGCAGCATCATATCTCAAAGTAGATCAACTTTGTACTCTATACTACTCCATCAATACCAACAAAAGCAGGACGTAGGGTTTTACCTCCACCAAGAGGGCTCGAACCTGGTTAAAACATCATCTTTTTCTCTCTTGTTACCCATCGACCCTAGATCCACATTTCGAACCCCCTACTCGAGATTAGTCGGTTTTGACACTGACAACGGGGACTTCACCTACCTTGTACTTAGTAGTAGCGAGGGCTATAAACCCGCGCTACTACTATCAACTTAGTAGTAGCTCGTGTTTATACCCCTCACTACTACTATGGCATGTCTTGGGGGAGCACGGTAGAAACCACTTAGTAGTAGCGAGGGGTATAAACCTGCGCTAATAGTAAGTAGCAGTAGCAAGGGGTATAAACCCGCACTACTAGTAACACTCTGGCTATAAGCTTTTCCCTAGTAGTGCACACAGGAAAATGGTTGCGCGAGTCCATGAAGGGCTCCACCCACAAAGGGTCCACGGAGAAGCAACATTGTATATTCCACCATGGCTTACGTCCACGAAGGACTAGCCTCACGCAGGATAGATCTTCAAGAAGTAGGCGATCTCCTTGCCCTTACAAACTTCTTGGTTCAACTCCACACAATTTGGAGGCTCCCAAGCGACACCTAACCAATCTAGGAGACACAACTCTCCAAAAGGTAATAGATGTGGTATGGATGATGAACTCCTTGCTCTGGTGCTTCAAAAGATAGTCTCCTCAACACTCAGTGACTCTCTCGTGGAATTTGGCTTGGTAGAAGAGATTGATTGGATGGAAAGAAACTTGGGGGCTAGAAATTAAGATGCATATGGTTGGAGTGGAAGATCTTGATCTCAATAGATGAGAGGTGGTTCTCTCTCAAAAAATGAATGGTGGAAGTGTTTGCTTGTTCTGAGTGCTCTATCTACGAATGAGAGGGTGGTGGAGCGGTATATATAGTCATCTCCAAAAACTCAACTGTTACAACATTATTTCCCAACTCGGTGGGACGGGAGTAAAAACTCGGTGGCATGACTAGTGCCAAATGCTCTAACTTTTGGCTTTTCAGTGAGATCGATACAAGCATCTCGGTAAGACCGATTCATTTGGCCTAGCCAAATCCAGGACTCAGTGAGATTGATTTGCAAAACTTGGAAATTCTGACTTTATGCAAATGGGAAACAACAAGTTGGTCACTGTTTTTGGTTGTACCGAAGTGAATCTCGGTTGTACTGATTTGCCAGGGTTTAGCTTGGGTTCTCCCTAAGGGAAAACTCGATGTGGCCAATGTGGAAATGTTGGTGGCATCGAATTTGAACTTTAGGGTTTTGGATAGAAAATTTCGTGGGAGAAATGCTGAGGCTTTTGGTGGCTAATTTCTAAGCACTTTGGGCAACCAGATCATCGTAGATACCTCATCACCTTTTAATAATATTGGCTTTTCTATGGACTCAAATGTGATTTCTCATAAAAAGTTAAAATGTAGAATCTTGAATCTTTTACCAATTGATGTTCCTTGCATCTAGAGATTCTCCTCATAATCCTAGCCAATCCATTCATTGAACTTTTCATAAAATATACTTGATAGATTCATTAGTCCAATGAAATATATGTCGTTATTAATTACCAAAACCACTAGGGAGAAGTTGTGCTTTCAACATCGAACTACCCCTAACCTTCCGGACTGCGTGGTCCGGACGTTTGACCTTGAAACTGCTCGCACCCATCCGAACCGCATAGTCCGAATGGATTTTCCCATCCATTCGCTAGCTGGTGCAGGCATGCTTTTTCCCACAAGTCGAAAACAAACTAGGGGTCTTTGTGGGCATGCAGACCGATGTCATGCCCGCATCTCACAACCATGGCCAACCCAAAAAAAACTCACACCTCTCTTGTGATTTCCATCCAATGCATAACCAGCTTCCCGCACCGCATTCTTGTGGGCCCAGAGCATGCATCGGTCGGAATTGATGTTGACCGACGTGATCACACAAGAGGGCGACGCTGACGGACACGACCTCTCGAGCGTCACCGCTCAATGCACACATCGCATCCCAAGAAACCAATTCCGACCGTTGTGTCGCGTTGAAGTGGACTAACCGACCCTTCGCATGGCCTGGACACAGCTATTTAAGTCATGCGTCGGCGATGCACACATCAACACTTTATCCTCTCAACCCCTCCTCTTCCCTGAACATCTTCGACTATGACACTGCGATGGAGGTTGCTACTTAAGTAATGGTTCTTCATGCCGGGAGCCGAAGGTGGGATAGTTCTTTGTGAGACGACTCTTGGTGTCGCTGCCCACGCTCTTTGGACCCCTCGGCATCCACAGAGGCCTGCTCCTCCATCAAAGAGGAGTCTCCTCTAAAAGCATGGTTAATAGTATAGCCAAGTGTTGGCTATAAGCAGTCTTATAGCCCATCTTATAGCTAACTTGTCCAATAGTTAGCTATAAAAGAGTACTACTTTTGTTATATATAGTCCATCTTTAATTCTCATAAAACACCTAGGAGCACGTGCTAGAGCTAGCTCTTCACGAAAAGCACGCTTCCCTTCTTTCTCCTCTTCTCTCTCATTCAACTCAACAAAAATATACTCCCTCCGTTCCTAAATATAAGACCTTTTAGAGATTGCACTATAAACTACATACGGATGTACATAGACATATTTTAGAGTATAGATTCACTCATTTTGTTCTGTATGTAGTCTCCTAGTGAAATCCCTAAAAAGTCTTATATTTTAAAACGAATAAAGTAGTATTTTAATCCTTACAACCTGCTGACTATATCTTATTGTACTTGCTCTGACCACGAGAAGGACCACGCGCCACCGCAAGAGCAACATCCTTATCCATGTTCCTCCAACGGTACTTTGAATGACCGGCTCACATATCTATGTCCACGAACTAATCATTTGTCTACGAACGAATGTGTTTGCCGTCGTTGGAGGTGTCCTTATACTTTGCTTTGTTTTGTTATACAAAAGAAAGAAAAGGTTGGCCTCCCCCGCACGAAAGTCCAGAGGCCACGTCCGCCGCCGGTGTGTCCCCACCAGCCACGACGTCCGGACGTGGACGCGCCGGATCAGGCACCGAAAGTTCCGCTCTGCAGTCCGACACCGTCGGACGCACACTACGTTTCCCACTGCACTGCTTGACCGTGCGCGCCGGACGGACCAGGTCGGCCATGAGCACGGTGTTGTCCTGGTCGTCGTTCCACTTCAATGCTCGCGCCGTGACATGGATGGTGGCGTCAAGCGCGGCCAAGAACGCAGCAGGCACGCGAGCTACCCTACCCTACCTTCACCCAGAGCCAGCCCAACCGGAGCAGGCTGGCATATAAAACTGCTCCCCTCCACTCCACCTTTCGTGTTGCTTCGTCTCCTCTCCCATTTGTCCCCGCCTCGCTCTCACGCCGCTCGCGTCACTCCGCGCTCCCACGAACCACCCCCAAATTCCGTCAACGCGCCAACCCCGAGGTATGCTTTCCTCTCCACCCCCTTCCTGAATCGATTTGGTCCGTCGCCCCGATGGATTCCTTCTGATAGATAGATCGCCGCGCCATGTGTCGGCCCTTAGTTTTTCCGGCGGTTCCAGCGATCCTTGCCAAGTTTGTGCTGCTTGCTGTTCTGTTGTCGATGGTATTTGATCATAGGATTGGTATGGTGCCGTTGGTTCCGGCGTAGGATCATATCTGCTTGTTTGCGCAGCGTCCGTTGCTGGTCAAGTCGATGATACTGCACGAGTTCCCTGGTGAGCGAGCGCTGACCACGGGCCGCAGTGTTTTTTCTTCTTCTGTTGACCGCTTCCGGTTCGGGATGACCAGTCAATCGTGTCTTCCGAATTAAAGACGTGATTTCAGAAAGATTGGAGCAATCTCATGATATGTGTGTGCTGCTTTTACCGTGATTGGCGATAATGAAGAAACAAATCTGCTGATGTTTATATAAAAAAAAAATCACCCGCTAATCATACCATACAATACCTGGAGAAATCTTGCGTGATGACTGGCAAATTATCCGTTTGTTATCACCCGTTTCTCTTGGATCCATCTGTATACGAGCAAATCCTTGTGATGCTCAAGACCATGCCCCAGAAGCAGTTACGCAGTTGATCACCCTTTATCGGATTTGATTGAACAAACAGGCTGAAAAATAAAATCCTTCTTTCGCAGAAAAGCGCTTGAGAAATGGCCGAAGAGGATGTCCAGCCGATTGTGTGTGACAATGGCACCGGAATGGTCAAGGTCAGCTGATGCCAATCCTCCTAAATTCAGTTATCCTGTCATGGTGTTAATCCATCCAAAATTCAGATAGCATGTTGAAGTGCAGAGTAGGAGTACATTTCAGCGCGCGAACTGATGATAAATCCTTTCGTGCCAAACCGCAGGCTGGATTCGCCGGCGACGACGCGCCGAGGGCCGTGTTCCCCAGCATCGTGGGGAGGCCGCGGCACACGGGGGTGATGGTGGGCATGGGGCAGAAGGACGCGTACGTGGGCGACGAGGCGCAGTCGAAGCGAGGCATCCTGACGCTCAAGTACCCGATCGAGCACGGCGTGGTGGGCAACTGGGACGACATGGAGAAGATCTGGCACCACACCTTCTACAACGAGCTCCGGGTGGCGCCGGAGGAGCACCCCGTGCTGCTCACGGAGGCGCCCATGAACCCCAAGGCCAACCGGGAGAAGATGACCCAGATCATGTTCGAGACCTTCAACTGCCCCGCCATGTACGTGGCCATCCAGGCCGTGCTGTCCCTCTACGCCAGCGGCCGGACCACCGGCATCGTCATGGACTCGGGCGACGGCGTCAGCCACACCGTCCCCATCTACGAGGGCTTCACGCTCCCCCACGCCATCATCCGGCTGGACCTCGCCGGGCGCGACCTCACCGACGGCCTCATGAAGATCATGACGGAGAGGGGCTACTCCTTCACCACCACCGCCGAGCGGGAAATCGTCAGAGACATCAAGGAGAAGCTCGCCTACGTCGCCCTCGACTACGAGCAGGAGCTGGAGACCGCCAGGACCAGCTCCGCCGTCGAGAAGAACTACGAGCTGCCGGACGGCCAGGTGATCACCATCGGGGCGGAGCGGTTCAGGTGCCCCGAGGTGCTCTTCCAGCCGTCCATGATCGGCATGGAGGCCGCAGGCATCCACGAGGCCACGTACAACTCCATCATGAAGTGCGATGTCGATATCAGGAAGGATCTGTACGGGAATGTCGTGCTCAGCGGGGGTTCCACCATGTTCCCTGGGATCGCCGACCGTATGAACAAGGAGATCACCGCGCTCGCGCCCAGCAGCATGAGGGTGAAGGTGGTCGCTCCGCCGGAGAGGAAGTACAGTGTGTGGATCGGCGGCTCCATTCTCGCCTCCCTCAGTACCTTCCAGCAGGTAGCCATTTTTCTGTCGCATACATAATGTTTTGCTACTGCTCATTTCTCCCCGCGAGACTAATGGCGTCCCCGTATCTTTGTCACAGATGTGGATCTCCAAGGCAGAGTACGACGAAGCTGGCCCGTCGATCGTCCACATGAAGTGCTTCTGATCAGTCCATGGCTTGCCAACCTGTACCTGTCATTCAGTTGCTTGAGGTCCAAATCGCAGATGCTTGAACGTGTCATGGTTTCCACTGCGTCGTGGTTGGCTGAAAGTGTTTTGGTCATGGAACAAATTTGAAAGGTAAGGTCTGATTGATGGTTTCGAACGATTCTGTAGGGCGTCGGGTCAGTTTCAGTGGGTTCACTGAAGGTGGGTTGTTCAGCATGCAGTCTGGGGCATTTCTGTCGGGTTCGGTGATTCAGCTCGTGCGTGTGCTGGAAACCTGAAACAGAGTGTGTGTTTGTTTGCACCACCCCGGCGTGGGTGTTGATTCTTGTACCTTTTGTAGCGGGGGTTCTTGTCAAACTACCTGAAAGCTTATTTTGTTGGTACTTAAGCATTTGTACATTTAAATTATTGAGGGGATTTTATGTTTGTTATGTCTTGTCTTTTGTATATGGAGTACGTACTCTTTTTATATACATGACAATTCATTCAATTCATATATCGAGCTGATACAACCAAATTGGAAGAATGCGTGACCTCTGCATAGCATCATGCACACAAACAACATGCCCAACGCAATCAAACAGAAAATATTGTTTTGGTCGGTTTGATCATATCCCCACCAAATTCTGGTTGTCAAGAAATTTATGCAGAATCGAGGTCATATGATACCCCTACACCAACCACGGCGCCAGAACCATGTCGAGAAATCTATGGAGGTCATACGATATCCCAGCACAAACCACCCCTACACCGGAATATCCACCAACCGCGACCTCCAGCGAACCTCCTGAGACGGTGGCGATCAAAAACTCTTGTACTAGGAGTACTTCCGTATATGGTTATGTTGTACGAGTCGCCTATGCTCCTTCCCCACGGAACCGGATCCTCTAACATCAAGAAGAAAAGTCAGGTAAGCTACAGCCCAAGCTAGTATAAAACAGAGAAGGAAAGTCATGGTCATTGTAGAGAATAATGCATGAAGGCACTAGTAGAAAAGAGGGCCTTGGTTTTAATCGGATCGGAGCAATAGTCTTGGTCACATTACGAACCGGGACTAATGAGAGCACTAGTCCCAGTTCGAGCGATGGGGATGTCGAACGGGGCTCGGCGGGCATCAGTCCCGGTTCAAATGGGACATTTAATCCCGATTGGAGACACCAGCCGGACTAAAGGGGTTGCGGCAGAAGCGGTCTCCAACCGGGACTAAAGACCTATCTTCAGTACCGGTTTTGGACACCTACCGGGACTAAAAGGTTGCCTATATATATCCCCTCGTCCCTATCCCCCCCCCTCTCCTCTGTTTTTCCTCAGAGAAGGTGGGAGGTGTGTGCTAGTTTGTTTTCCTTTCCTATGCACAGGAGGTGTTCGATGAAATGAGTGAGAGCATGATGCCATTGATATGAGGTGCCCGAGCCACACTTAAGCTTTCTCCTCTTTCTTCTCCTGTGTTATTCCTCCAACCTCTCGTCCCCGTTGTCATCGTCGTCGATCGCTCGCGCCGATCTCGTCACTCGCACCATCGTGGTGAGCCTTTTGTTCTTATCTCTTTAAAAAAATCTTACTTGTATGATTTAGATATAGTTACTTGTATAATTTTCTTACATGTATTATTGTTTGTTATTATATAGTGCCATGTTTTTTTATATTCGCCCCGTCAGCTCTCATACGGTCAATGATTCGGATGTGGTATATTATCTTTTATAACTATTTGTGTCATTTAGTGTTTATGACAATTGTCGATCATGTCCCTTTCTTTCACTGGGATTAAGCACCAGAAGATTGGACCCATCACAACGCACCACTCCCAGTGAATATAAATCAATCTCGTTGGCCAAACCAAATGGATAGATCAAAGAGAAATACGAAGCTATAACAATCATGCATAAAAGAATTCATAGAATACTAAATATATATTCATGAATAATCTGATCATAAACCCGCAATTCATCGGATCACAACAAACACACCACAAAAAAGGATTATATCGGATAGATCATTGCGTGAATCGCAATGAACTTTGTATTGAAGATCAAAAAGAGAGAAGAAGCCATTTAGGTACTAACTATGGACAGATAGGTCTGCGATGGACTACTCACATATCATGAAGGGAACAACCTTTTTTCGGGCTCCATCGGACAGTGATCGTGCCGCTTGGACCTAGCACCTTCATATGTAGGTAGGTGTACGATGGTACCGCCATGAACTTTACGTATGCGAGTCTACCAAAGTTTGTGTGGCAACCACTTTGGAGAGTAGCAACCTTGAATTGGATTGTTTCAGTCCAGAAATTGTCTCGTCCCCGAAGACGACCTCGATGTCAATCCATCCCAAAGGAAGAACTCGATGGCTCAGTATGACTCCGTCGTAGCCTAGTCCAATCTCTACAAGCCATGCATGGAAACCCCATCTTCTTCAGGGTGTCGGTGAAGATAATGATGAGGCCACTGCCCCCGTCCATCAGGACGCGTGGGAGGCATCATGCTCCTATGATTGGATCCAACACCAAGGCATGTTTACATGGGTGAACGATGTGTTCAGTGTAATCACTAATGTCGAAGGTCACCATTTCCTCGGATCGCCGTTGTTTGCTTTTTTTGCCAGCGTGTAAGTTCTTGAGATCGCGTGGTTTTGTCGTGTATCCGTCGCCATGAACAAGCAATATGTAAGTTATTGATTTTGTCGTGTATCCGCGTGACAGCCCGATGACGACGTTCCAGAAGATTCCCCTTCTATTCTGTTTTCGTCGTGTGGCTTATTTTATTTGTCGTGTCATCATCGCATCATGCGCATCATCTGCATTGCATCGGCATCTCCGTTGCCGCCAGTTTTCAAAAACTTGCATCCGTTATTAGTTGCCGCTTCTCTTCGCGTTCGTCGTTGTTCGTTCCGAGCCTGACCGCACACGCACGCGCCCGCGACACCGTCGAAACCCTGTTTTAAAAGTGTGCGTTAAACTTTCTCTGATCAGGTTGAGATTTGACGTGCGGTGTTATTTTATTATAGCTAGGCCGCCTGTCGAATTTCGTCGCGATCGGAGTCCGTCTGGTACCCGAACGGTCGACCGTAGCGGCATCGTATTCGGTCTACCGTCGGACGTTTGTCGGTGTTTAAAATTCGTTGCCGCGCCGCACCGTTTCCGGTAATGCTTTGGGTAATCTCAGAGTTGAGGTTTTCCACTAGGGAATCCGACGAGATCGCGAGCTTCGTGATTGAGGATTTCTATGCGGCTTGTGGTAATTTGTGATGGACTAGTTGGAGCACCCCTGCAGGGTTAAATCTTTTCGAAAAGCCATGCCCGCGGTTATGTGGCAACGTGGAAGCTTTGTTTAACACTGGTTCTAGATAACTTGAAGTTAACGTAATTAAAATATGCCAACTGTGTGCGTAACCGTGACTGTCTCTTTCGTGAGTTCTTTCTCCGATCGAGGACACGGTGGGGTTATGTCTGACGTAGGTATGTGTTCAGGATCATTCATTTGATCATCAGTAGTTCACGTCCGTTATGCATAGATCTTCCCCCTCTTATTTCTTGTACTCGTAAGTTAGCCACTAAATATATGCTTAGCCGCTGCTGCAACCTCACCACTTAACCATGCCTCACCCATTAAGCTTTGCTAGTCTTGATACCTTTGGAAATGAGATTGCCGAGTCCCCTGTGGCTCACAGATTACTACAACACCAGTTGCAGGTACAGGTAAAGGTTACTTGACGCGAGCGCGTTGATTGTTCATTTGGAGTTGCTTCTTCTTCTTCTTCTTCATCGATCTAGGATGGGTTCCAGGCCGGCAGCCTGGGATAGCAAGGATGGACGTCGTTCTTATTTTTCTCGTTTGTTTTCGTCCGTAGTCGGACCCTGCTCTTACTCTTGATGATTATGTAATATACTGATGTGACTGTGATGTATCTTGTGGCGAGTGTAAGCCAACTCTGTATATAATATCATCTTTTCAGTACATGTACTTGTAACGATATCCATTCTTGCGACACGACGAGATGCGCTTCTATCCCTGACGAGGCCTTCATGTCAAGTTGAGGATAGGGTCACATCTTGGGCCTGACAAGTTGGTATCAGAGCAGTACCGACCTAGGAGCCGCCTTAATTGATCGAACTTGGCCGAGTCGACTCTAGTGAAAACTACTTTGAGTCTAGTTATATATCAGAGAGTAGGATTCTTTTTTCTCCTCTTCTGTGCTCTGGTGAGGAATCTTGACGTAATAATTTAATTCTACTCCTCTTCTCACTCAATTTTTTTTTAGGATCACGCGGATATTTTTGGAATCTATATGATGCCGATGTGACGGAGTTCTGTCTTGGTGCCTCCTATCTGACTTGATTTTCTTCCGGGGAGTTGAGCTCCAGGGGATTCTTGAGCACATCGTTATCATTCAGATTTCTTAGTATCTCAGAACGAAGGATGTTCGTAATTGCTTCAATACTAGTAGTGGCGAGATAACCCCGATGTCCCTAGTACTGGTACAGATTGTTCGGGAGTACTGCCATACTTTGTATCGTTGTGATCACGAGGGTCTGTCGTAGATGAAGGTCCGAGATTCTGGTCGTGTGTTGACGGATGTGATACAAGTGACGGGTTAGTATAGGAGTTGTGTGAAATACTCCTTGTATCCGTGTACCAGATTGCATGACCAGATATTTCGGGAATTCATAGGTGGGAATTCAAGTAGTTGCTTATAGGACAATCTTCCAACAAATGCATGATGTTAGGTTGGGGTTCGACATCTAGTGGATTCGTTTGTTCACGAACGACTTACAGCGGTACACGTTGTGTCTTAAAGAGTCCTTGTAGCTTGCTACGACTCGGGGACGCTTCGTATGTCGGGTGCACTACCTTGCACTTAATGGCTACTGTAAAATCGAGCCCGTGCGATCCTGTCCACGAAAATATCGGACGAAATCTTCCTCATGAGTTTGTTCTGGCTCGTTTCATAAGCCTCACCCTTTGTTTTGTTGGAATGTGGTAATTCGTGTTGCTTCGATGTCAAGTGGTGATTTCAGATCTTTTCTAAGAGGTGTACTCATATTTTTATGGGTATGCTAATTCTTTTGCTCAAATCAATTCTCTTGTTAATTCTTGTCAACCGGAGTCGCCATATCAATTCCATTTTACCGGTGTGCTTCTCTGCAACTGAATTCAATCTTCTCCAGTTGTTGCAGATCATTCTCTCTTTTCTTTTCGGAGTTCATCTCATCTGTCTCAAGTTGTCTTTGTTTTTCCCCACCCTCCCACCCTTTTCTTCAGTCATTCAATTTTCATCCAAGAGTTTTCTTTTCATTGTGCTTCCGGTGTCTGTTCTTTTCTCTCTTACCCGGTGATTCATCGTGAAGATTCTCACGAGCTTCGTGTCATATTTGTTCATTCTTGGCATCTTTACCGGTGAATTTTATTCAGTTGTCCGTGTTCATCATATCATTTTCATCCTTGTAATTATTTCCTATGTTGGAAATTTTTATCAGTCTATTTTCTTGTTGTTATTTCTCTCTATTCTATCCGGAGCATTGAAGTTATCTCAGAATTCTTGTTCTCAATTCTTTAATTATTTCGGGGTGCTAACCTCATCTAGTTCTCTTCATACCGGTGCAATATCTATCGTTCTAAGAAATCTTTTCATCGGTGGTTTCTTTGAGCGGGCCCATAACCCACAGGTTTTTCCCAGGATCTTTCCTGGCTTTTTTTTTAATCTTTCCCGGAGATCTCTAATTCTTTCAACTATGACGTAAGTATGAATTTCATCAATCATATTCATTCTTCAAGATCTATTTGAATTAACTCTCATATTTGGCTCAATCTTGCATTCTTCTTTATTCCGGAGTGTCTCAGTTATCCTTGGTGCTATTTTTCGTCATCTTTCTCAGCTTGCAAATTCGAAGGAGTGTTTCTCTCAGTCTTGGTCCATACTCTTGGAGATTCATCATTTAAGCTTTGTGGCATTATCTTATTTGTTCCAATCATGAGTAATCCCTTTCGTGCTATCCGGTGCTTCTCTGAGTTGTTTTTATTTCTCGATCCTCCGAAGGCCATCATTTTAGAAGATTCTTCGTTCTCAGCTTTCAGCTTTCATCCTCAATTCTTATCAATTCTTGTCTCTTCGTTCGTCTCTCGATTATCCGGTGTCTTGTTTAAGTTTTTATCTCAGGTGGTTCATGAGCTCTTCATTCGCATGTTTCTCCATTAATTCGTGGTGTTCCCATTCAATTGTGAATTCTTACCGGTGTTTCTTGCAACATTTATTCTATTATGTACTTTATTTATCTCTCTATCTCTTCAAGATTCTTTCAAGAGGAATAAGTTGTATGCTAAATCCGTTGCTTGTCATCAATTAAACTTGATGAAGGATAAGCATAACATAATTATTATTCTTCTTCTTCCTTCTTCCAAGAGATTTCAACTCTTCTTCCGGAGTGGCTCATGATATCAATTCCTTTTTCTCAACTGTTATTATCTTTTATTTTCCGGAGTTCCAAGTTTTCTCAAGAATCTCTTTGTGAAGCTTCATTTAAATCCTGGCAAGGTCATAATCTTATTCTTGTCTACGTTCATATCGTTGCATCGTTCATTTGTATACGGAGGTCTTTCTTGGTGGTTCATCATCATATCAATTCATTCTCAAAGTGTTTTTCAAGATTCTTGTTGCAGAACCTCAAGTATCCTTTCTCTTGCATTTATATGTGCAATTGTTCTTCCTTTATCCTTTGAGGTGGTATTGTAGCATTCTTGTTAGTGTAGGAGCCTCGAAGAGATTTCCTTTCAAGAATGAGATAATTAAATCCACCAATCATATGGTCATGAGATATTTTCAACCCGTGATTTCTTCTTTGAGCTATCTTGGTTTGGATGTCACCTAAAGCTTTTCCTGTGGATTGTTGCTATCATGGTGCTTGTCATTAATCCAAGTTCTCAATGCATCCTCTTGGTGTAAGATTGTTCATATCTTGTTTCTCCCAATCTATCCTTGTTTCTTTTAGTGGTTGTTTGTCACCTCATATTTGTTGAGATGATTTTCATAAGCCCACTACCATCTTGTTCTTTTCGTTGTTGGTTTTCTAACCACTACGTCAATTCTATGACCGGAGGCTCTTCTATTCTATTGTGATGGTAGTTGTCATTCTTTTCTTCATTCTCTTCTTCCACTTGAGCTAGTTCATATTCTCTTGTTCCGGAGGCTTTGTGCTATTGCTCTTTTGGATCAATCTTGTTGTTCAATCAAGATCATGGTGTTTCCTTGCTCTATTTAGCTGTTTCTTATGTTTATTGCCTATTTCTTCCATCTTATCGAATTTTTTGTCCCATTTTCCTACCGAAGTGCTGCCGAAATTTTTCGTGAATTCTTGCTTCCTTCTCATATCATTCCTCAACTCTTTGCGACCTTCAAGGATCATTGGTGTCACTCATTTGTCAAAGAAGCGACTAAGTTTTTACCACTCGTTCTTTCTCATCCTCTCCCCCTTTCATTATGGGATCTCGGGGCGAGATTCTCTTGTAGTGTAGGAGAGTTGTGACAGCCCGATGCCGACGTTCCAGAAGATTCCCCTTCTATTCCGTTTTCGTCGTGTGGCTTATTTTATTTGTCGTGTCATCATCGCATCATGCGCATCATCTGCATTGCATCGGCGTCTCCGTTGCTGCCAGTTTTCAAAAACTTGCATCCGTTATTAGTTGCCGCTTCTCTTCGCGTTCGTCGTTGTTCGTTCCGAGCCTGACCGCACACGCACGCGCCCGCGGCACCGCCGAAACCCTGTTTTAAAAGTGTGCGTTAAACGTTCTCTGATCAGGTTGAGATTTGACGTGCGGTGTTATTTTATTATAGCTAGGCCACCTGTCGAATTTCGTCGCGATCGGAGTCCGTCTGGTACCCGAACGGTCGACCGTAGCGGCATCGTATTCGGTCTACCGTCGGACGTTTGTCGGTGTTTAAAATTCGTTGCCGCGCCGCACCGTTTCTCTCTCTTCCCCGACTAGCGTACTCTATGCGGTCATTTAGCCGACCCCACGTTCGAGTTCGTTCGTTTATGATCGCGTGGGCGAAAACGAGACCGGATTCGGATAATTCTAGCCCCTACGTCTATAAATAGGCAACCACTCCTCTCTCCTCCTCGAAATCCGCGCCACCCCTCAAACCCTAGCCGCCACTGACTCTCTCTCCTCCTCCCCCAGCCGCCGCTAGGGCCCGCCGGCCCGAAGCAGGCCCGCTCGGCCCGAACCAGCCGGCTCCCTGCTCCTCCCACGCAGAGCAGCCGCCCCCAAGCTCGTTGCCTCGTCGGACCCGCGCGCCTGCGCTCCGCCCCGAGCCGGCCGCCGGTGCCTCTAGCAGATGAGATCCAAGCCGCTGGCGTTCCCGTCGACCCTTCGCGGGAGTTCGCCGCTGCGCGCTGTCCACCGGAGCTGCGTCCACTCGAAGGGGTTGCCGCCGGATCCTGCATGCACCGGAGCCGCCGTCCCTGACCTGCGCAGATCTGCCACCCATATCGGCCGCCACCTGGGGCCCCGCGCCGTGCCTCGTTGCGCCGCCCTGCGAGCCGCCGCCAGCCTCGCTCGCCGGAGCGCCGCCTCGTTGCTGCCTCCTGTCAAGTTCGGGACAGAGGCGAGGCCAGCGCTCGGCCTCCCCCCCCCCCCCCCCCCCGTTGACCGCATCGCCCCGCTTGGGCCCGAGCGCCAAGGCCTGGCCCAGCTCGCCCCCTCGGCCTGGCTCCACCCTCGGCCTCCCTCGGCCCAGCAGCGCACCGACCAGGCCAGAGCCCTCCACCGACCAGGCCGAGGCCTGCTAAGGCGAGCAGCCCCCCGAGCCCTCTAATTTTCGTCCATGCACTGTTTAGCTAAATTGATCCTCCAGATTCGGCCCGTTTGCATTTAGGATATTTCTGTGATTAAATAATTTCAGGAATTAATAGATATCTAAAACGTCCATATCTTTTAATCCGTAAGTCGGATCGAGGTGATCTTTATATGGTTTTAGCGTAGAATTTCGCGTAGAATCTGTTTCCACAACTTGCATATTTAGTTGACTTAGTTTTACGTGCCAAACGCCTAGTTTAGCATGCTGTCCCAATAGGGGAACGTCCCGTATTTATTTTTCTTGCGGTCCGGATTGCTCGAGTGCCTTAGGTAAAATGCCTATGTTTTAAGGACCATTATTCCAGGTATTTTAGAGCGGTCATAGGTATTTTTGCATGTATGGTTTGCCGGTAGTTTATTTTTCCCGTGTATAGGTTATTTGTCTCGCTTTTATGTGTCGCTATATTTTGTTGTGCAACCCCACATATTTTATATGTTTCCGGGGTAGTTCTGTGCAATTAGTTTTAGCATTACAGCAAGTTAGTTCGCGAGATATTTTGCTAAGTTGCCCTTTTGTTTAATTCATAGGATTTAATCCGTTCTTCGTTTGACGAAGTTGTCAACTAGAGAGTTGATCTTGGATGTTTTGTTTAGCCCCTGGTATTTTTGGTTGCAATAGAAATGCATGTTTAGGTGTTGTTTGCTTGCCTTCAAGTTGCTAGAAATAGTGTTGATTTGGAGGAGCTGAAATATTTCTAAGTCTGGAATCTGTTATATTTTGTTGCTGTCTTGTCTTGCTTGCATCTTGTGATATGTAGCTCTTTTGAGGTTGGTCCAATGGAGTTAGTTGTACCCCTTGTGTTTCTCTAGCATGCTGTAAACTTTCATGCCATTTGGAGTCCTGTAGCTATAGGTTTTGCTGCTGTCAATATTGCTTCACATCAAAAACTGCACTTTCATGAGTGTAATTTTCACTAAGTGTGAAATAGTGTGTGGGAAGCCATTTTGTGACTTCTTTCCCTAGTGTTCCTTGCTGCCATGCTAGTTGTTGTTAGTTGTTCATAGTAGTGCTTCTTGCCCTTTTCCGTGCCATGCCTTGCTTGTGCATATCGGAGTTGTGTAGCCGTAGTTGTGGGGCGTAGTAAATGCTATGTGACTGATTTTGGCAGATTGTAGTCAGTTCTTGTTTTGCTCGTAGTTTTTGAACCGTAGCTCCGATTTGATCGTGTCCTACATGAAACTTGCTTAGAATCTCGTGTAGTTTCATTTTCTCTTTCTGTTTGTGTGTTTTGAAGTGCTCGTAGCCATCGTTGCACACCTATTGCATTCATGCCATCATATCTTGCGGTGCTTGTAACTTTTGATCCGTAGCTCCGTTGGAGATGATCTCTATGTGTAGATTGCTCGCCATGACGCGTAGAATCACGTGATCCTATTTGTTTTGCTGTTTAACAACCAATTAAATGCATTAGTTCAGATCTGGACAGAATCGTAAATTAACATGTGAGGTCATCTCGGAGGTGCTATATGTCATTTTTGATCTCATTTAAAATGCCTAGATAAGTAGTTTAATTACGCTTCACCTCTTGCATGTTTGACAACATTAATATTGCCGTGTAAATAACCGGAGTGAACTAAATAATTAACGTGGAGTTTCGTCAATTTGCAACTCGTTGCATATTGAACCTCACTTAATGTGTAGTGTTTGATTGTGTGGATTGTCATGCCGTGACTTGCATGTTTTCAGCTGCTCATGCATCATTTGTGTTGTGCATCGTGTGGTGAATTCCGTGTGTCGATTTGTGTTTCCGGTTTGCTTCGTCTTCATAGAGTTCCGCAGCGTGTCGGATTGTGAGGACCCGTTCGACTACGTCGGTTCGTCTGCTTCACGGCGGCATTCTTCTTCCAAGCGGGATCTCAGGCAAGATGATCATTTCCCCAGATACCATTACTATCATTGCCATGCTAGTTTTATCGCTTCTATCGTTTGTGTCTCGTTGCCTACCACATGTTAAATATCAGCCTCTCAACAATGCCATGATTACCCTCAACCTGTTCAACCTAGCAAACCATTGATTGGCTATGTTACCGCTTGCTTAACCCTGTGTTAGCGTTGCTAGTTGCAGGTGCAGTTGCTTCCATGTGACAACATGGGTTCCTTGTCATATCACCATATTTAATGTTATTTAATTTAATGCACCTATATACTTGGTAAAAGGTGGAAGGCTCGGCCTTTCTAGCCGGGTGTTTTGTTCCACCTTTGCCCCCTTAGTTTCGGCTACCGGTGTTATGTTCCATAAACGAGCGCTCCTAACACGATCGGGGTTGTTATGGGGACCCCCTTGATAATTCGTTTTAGATTAAAGCTGGTCTGGCAAGGCCCAACATTGGTTCTACATTTGCCCAACATAATAATTTTATTAATATTGAAATGCATAGGGCGTCATGAACCCGAGGAGTAATTTTACATAAACACGGGGGGCCAGTGCTGATGGTGTTGGTCCCAAACGGTCTGCCTGCGGGGCCACCACGGGGAAACCCGAGATTTGGCACCCGTAGCTAGTTCCATCCGTCGTGTCCTGACAACGAGATACGCGGCTCCTATCGGGATCGTCGACACGTCGGGCGGCCTTGCTGGATTAGTTTTACTTTTGACGAGATATCTTGTGCATCGGGATTCCGGTGATGCTTCGGGTAATCTCAGAGTTGAGGTTTTCCACTAGGGAATCCGACGAGATCGCGAGCTTCGTGATTGAGGATTTCTATGCGGCTTGTGGTAATTTGTGATGGACTAGTTGGAGCACCCCTGCAGGGTTAAATCTTTTCGGAAAGCCGTGCCTGCGGTTATGTGGCAACGTGGAAGCTTTGTTTAACACTGGTTCTAGATAACTTGAAGTTAACGTAATTAAAATATGCCAACTGTGTGCGTAACCGTGACTGTCTCTTTCGTGAGTTCTTTCTCCGATCGAGGACACGGTGGGGTTATGTCTGACGTAGGTATGTGTTCAGGATCATTCATTTGATCATCAGTAGTTCACGTCCGTTATGCATAGATCTTCCCCCTGTTATTTCTTGTACTCGTAAGTTAGCCACTAAATATATGCTTAGCCGCTGCTGCAACCTCACCACTTAACCATGCCTCACCCATTAAGCTTTGCTAGTCTTGATACCTTTGGAAATGAGATTGCCGAGTCCCCTGTGGCTCACAAATTACTACAACACCAGTTGCAGGTACAGGTAAAGGTTACTTGACGCGAGCGCGTTGATTGTTCATTTGGAGTTGCTTCTTCTTCTTCTTCTTCATCGATCTAGGATGGGTTCCAGGCCGGCAGCCTGGGATAGCAAGGATGGACGTCGTTCTTATTTTTCTCGTTTGTTTTCGTCCGTAGTCGGACCCTGCTCTTACTCTTGATGATTATGTGATGTACTTATGTGACTCTGATGTAGCTTGTGGCGAGTGTAAGCCAACTCTGTATATAATCTCATCTTTTCAATACATGTACTTGTAACGATATCCATTCTTGCGACACGACGAGATGCGCTTCTATCCCTGACGAGGCCTTCGTGTCAAGTTGAGGATAGGGTCGCATCTTGGGCCTGACAAGTTGGTATCAGAGCAGTACCGACCTAGGAGCCCCCTTAATTGATCGAACTTGGCCGAGTCGAGTCTAGTGAAAACTACTTTGAGTCTAGTTATATATCGGAGAGTAGGATTCTTTTTTCTCCTCTTCTATGCTCTAGTGAGGAATCTTGACGTAATAATTTAATTCTACTCCTCTTCTCACTCAATTTTTTTTTAGGATCACGCGGATATTTTTGGAATCTATATGATGCCGATGTGACGGAGTTCTGTCTTGGTGCCTCCTGTCTGACTTGATTTTCTTCCGGGGAGTTGAGCTCCAGGGGATTCTTGAGCACATCGTTATCATTCAGATTTCTTAGTATCTCAGAACGAAGGATGTTCGTAATTGCTTCAATACTAGTAGTGGCGAGATAACCCCGATGTCCCTAGTACTGGTACAGATTGTTCGGTAGTACTGCCATACTTTGTATCATTGTGATCACGAGGGTCTGTCGTAGATGAAGGTCCGAGATTCTGGTCGTGTGTTGACGGATGTGATACAAGTGACGGGTTAGTATAGGAGTTGTGTGAAATACTCCTTGTATCCGTGTACCAGATTGCATGACCAGATATTTCGGGAATTCATAGGTGGGAATTCAAGTAGTTGCTTATAGGACAATCTTCCAACAAATGCATGATGTCAGGTTGGGGTTCGACATCTAGTGGATTCGTTTGTTCACGAACGACTTACAGCGGTACACGTTGTGTCTTAAAGAGTCCTTGTAGCTTGCTACGACTCGGGGACGCTTCGTATGTCGGGTGCACTACCTTGCACTTAATGGCTACTGTAAAATCGAGCCCGTGCGATCCTGTCCACGAAAATATCGGACGAAATCTTCCTCATGAGTTTGTTCTGGCTCGTTTCATAAGCCTCACCCTTTGTTTTGTTGGAATGTGGTAATTCGTGTTGCTTCGATGTCAAGTGGTGATTTCAGATCTTTTCTAAGAGGTGTACTCATATTTTTATGGGTATGCTAATTCTTTTGCTCAAATCAATTCTCTTGTTAATTCTTGTCAACCGGAGTCGCCATATCAATTCCATTTTACCGGTGTGCTTCTCTGCAACTGAATCCAATCTTCTCCAGTTGTTGCAGATCATTCTCTCTTTTCTTTTCAGAGTTCATCTCATCTGTCTCAAGTTGTCTTTGTTTTTCCCCACCCTCCCACCCTTTTCTTCAGTCATTCAATTTTCATCCAAGAGTTTTCTTTTCATTGTGCTTCCGCTGTCTGTTCTTTTCTCTCTTACCCGGTGATTCATCGTGAAGATTCTCACGAGCTTCGTGTCATATTTGTTCATTCTTGTCATCTTTACCGGTGAATTTTATTCAGTTGTCCGTGTTCATCATATCCTTTTCATCCTTGTAATTATTTCCTATGTTGGAAATTTTTATCAGTCTATTTTCTTGTTGTTATTTCTCTCTATTCTATCCGGAGCGTTGAAGTTATCTTAGAATTCTTGTTCTCAATTCTTTAATTATTTCGGGGTGCTAACCTCATCTAGTTCTCTTCATACTGGTGCAATATCTATCGTTTTAAGAAATCTTTTCATCGGTGGTTTCTTTGAGCAGGCCCATAACCCACATGTTTTTCCCAGGATCTTTCCTGGCTTTTTTTAATCTTTCCCGGAGATCTCTAATTCTTTCAACTATGACGTAAGTATGAATTTCATCAGTCATATTCATTCTTCAAGATCTATTTGAATTAACTCTCATATTTGGCTCAATCTTGCATTCTTCTTTATTCCGAAGTGTCTCAGTTATCCTTGGTGCTGTTTTTCGTCATCTTTCTCAGCTTGCAAATTCGAAGGAGTGTTTCTCTCAGTCTTGGTCCATACTCTTGGATATTCATCATTTAAGCTTTGTGGCATTATCTTATTTGTTCCAATCATGAGTAATCCCTTTCGTGCTATCCGGTGCTTCTCTGAGTTGTTTCTATTTCTCGATCCCCCGAAGGCCATCATTTTAGAAGATTCTTCGTTCTCAGCTTTCAGCTTTCATCCTCAATTCTTATCAATTCTTGTCTCTTCGTTCGTCTCTCGATTATCCGGTGTCTTGTTTAAGTTTTTATCTCAGGTGGTTCATGAGCTCTTCATTCGCATGTTTCTCCATTAATTCGTGGTGTTCCCATTCAATTGTGAATTCTTACCGGTGTTTCTTGCAACATTTCTTCTATTATGTACTTTATTTATCTCTCTATCTCTTCAAGATTCTTTCAAGAGGAATAAGTTGTATGCTAAATCCGTTGCTTGTCATCAATTAAACTTGATGAAGGATAAGCATAACATAATTCTTATTCTTCTTCTTCCTTCTTCCAAGAGATTTCAACTCTTCTTCCGGAGTGGCTCATGATATCAATTCCTTTTTCTCAACTGTTATTATCTTTTATTTTCCGGAGTTCCAAGTTTTCTCAAGAATCTCTTTGTGAAGCTTCATTTAAATCCTGGCAAGGTCATAATCCTATTCTTGTCTACCTTCATATCGTTGCATCATTCATTTGTATACTGAGGTCTTTCTTGGTGGTTCATCATCATATCAATTCATTCTCAAAGTGTTCTTCAAGATTCTTGTTGCAGAACCTCAAGTATCCTTTCTCTTGCATTTATATGTGCAATTGTTCTTCCTTTATCCTTTGAGGTGGTATTGTAGCATTCTTGTTAGTGTAGGAGCCTCGAAGAGATTTCCTTTCAAGAATGAGATAATTAAATCCACCAATCATATGGTCATGAGATATTTTCAACCCGTGATTTCTTCTTTGAGCTATCTTGGTTGGATGTCACCTAAAGCTTTTCCTATGGATTGTTGCTATCATGGTGCTTGTCATTAATCCAAGTTCTCAATGCATCCTCTTGGTGTAAGATTGTTCATATCTTGTTTCTCCCAATCTATCCTTGTTTCTTTTAGTGGTTGTTTGTCACCTCATATTTGTTGAGATGATTTTCATAAGCCCACTACCATCTTGTTCTTTTCGTTGTTGGTTTTCTAACCACTACGTCAATTCTATGACCGGAGGCTCTTCTATTCTATTGTGATGGTAGTTGTTATTCTTTTCTTCATTCTCTTCTTCCGCTTGAGCTAGTTCATATTCTCTTGTTCCGGAGGCTTTGTGCTATTGCTCTTTTGGATCAATCTTGTTGTTCAATCAAGATCATGGTGTTTCCTTGCTCTATTTAGTTGTTTCTTATGTTTATTGCCTATTTCTTCCATCTTATCGAATTTTTTGTCCCATTTTCCTACGAAGTGCTGCCGAAATTTTCCGTGAATTCTTGCTTCCTTCTCATATCATTCCTGATCTCTTTGCGAGCTTCAAGGATCGTTGGTGTCACTCCTTTGTCAAAGAAGCGACTAAGTTTTTACCACTCGTTCTTTCTCATCCTCTCCCCCTTTCATTCTGGGATCTCGGGGCAAGATCCTCTTCTAGTGTAGGAGAGTTGTGAGAGCCTGATGCCGACGTTCTAGAAGATTCCCCTTCTATTCCGTTTTCGTCGTGTGGCTTATTTTATTTGTCATGTCATCATCGCATCATGCATCATCTGCATTGCATCGGCATCTTCGTTGCCGCCAGTTTCAAAAACTTATTAGTTGCCGCTTCTCTTCGCGTTCGTCGTTGTTCATTCCGAGCATGACCGCACACGCACGCGCCCGCGGCACCATCGAAACCCTATTTTAAAAGTGTGCGTTAAACTTTCTCTGATCAGGTTGAGATTTGACGTGCGGTGTTATTTTATTATAGCTAGGCCGCCTGTCGAATTTCGTCGCGATCGGAGTCCGTCTGGTACCCGAACGGTCGACCGTAGCGGCACCGTATTCGGTCTACCGTCGGACGTTTGTCGGTGTTTAAAATTTGTTGCCGCGCCGCACCGTTTCCCTCTCTTCCCTGACTAGCGTACTCTATGCGGTCATTTAGCCGACCCCACGTTCGAGTTCGTTCGTTTATGATCGCGTGGGCGAAAACGGGACCGGATTCGGATAATTCTAGCCCCTACGTCTATAAATAGGCAACCACTCCTCTCTCCTCCTCGAAATCCGCGCCACCCCTCAAACCCTAGCCGCCACTGACTCTCTCTAATCCTCCCCCAGCCGCCGCTAGGGCCCGCCGGCCCGAACCAGCCGGCTCCCTGCTCCTCCCACGCAGAGCAGCCGCCCCCGAGCTCGTTGCCTCGTTGGACCCGCGCGCCAGCGCTCCGCCCCGAGCCGGCCGCCGGTGCCTCTAGCAGATGAGATCCAAGCCGCTGGCGTTCCCGTCGACCCTTCGCCGGAGTTCGCCGCTGCGCGCTGTCCACCGGAGTTGCGTCCACTCGAAGGGGTTGCCGCCGGATCCTGCATGAACTGGAGCCGTCGTCCCTGACCTGCGCAGATCTGCCACCCATATCGGCCGCCACCTGGGGGCCCGCGCCGTGCCTCGTTGCGCCGCCCTGCGAGCCGCCGCCAGCCTCGCTCGCCGGAGCGCCGCCTCGTTGCTGCCTCCTGTCAAGTTCGGGACAGAGGCGAGGCCAGCGCTCGGCCTCCCCCCCCCCCCCCCCCCCCCGTTGACCGCATCGCCCCGCTTGGGCCCGAGCGCCAAGGCCTGGCCCAGCTCGCCCCCTCGGCCTGGCTCCACTCGAGGCCTCCCTCGGCCCAGCAGCGCACCGACCAGGCCAGAGCCCTCCACCGACCAGGCCGAGGCCTGCTAAGGTGAGCAGCCCCCCGAGCCCTCTAATTTTCGCCCATGCACTGTTTAGCTAAATTGCGCCTCCAGATTTGGCCCGTTTGCATTTAGGATATTTCTGTGATTAAATAATTTCAGGAATTAATAGATATTTAAAACGTCCGTATCTTTTAATCCGTAAGTCGGATCGAGGTGATCTTTACATGGTTTTAGCGTAGAATTTCGCGTAGAATCTGTTTCCACAACTTGCATATTTAGTTGACTTAGTTTTACGTGCCAAACGCCTAGTTTAGCATGCTGTCCCAATAGGGGAACGTCCCGTATTTATTTTTCTTGCGGTCCGGATTGCTCGAGTGCCTTAGGTAAAATGCCTATGTTTTAAGGACCATTATTCCAGGTATTTTAGAGCGGTCATAGGTATTTTTGCATGTATGGTTTGCCGGTAGTTTATTTTTCCCGTGTATAGGTTATTTGTCTCGCATTTATGTGTGGCTATATTTTGTTGTGCAACCCCACATATTTTATATGTTTCCGGGGTAGAAAAATCCCATGGATTTTTCTGTGCAATTAGTTTTAGCATTACAGAAAGTTAGTTCACGAGATATTTTGCTAAGTTGCCCTTTTGTTTAATTCATAGGATTTAATCCGTTCTTCGTTTGACGGAGTTGTCAACTAGAGAGTTGATCTTGGATGTTTTGTTTAGCCCCTCGTATTTTTGGTTGCAATAGAAATGCATGTTTAGGTGTTGTTTGCTTGCCTTCAAGTTGCTAGAAATAGTGTTGATTTGGAGGAGCTGAAATATTTCTAAGTCTGGAATCTGTTATATTTTGTTGTTGTCTTGTCTTGCTTGCATCTTGTGATATGTAGCTCTTTTGAGGTTGGTCCAATGGAGTTAGTTGTACCCCTTGTGTTTCTCTAGCATGCTGTAAACTTTCATGCCATTTGGAGTCCTGTAGCTATATGTTTTGCTGCTGTCAATATTGCTTCACATCGAAAACTGCACTTTCATGAGTGTAATTTTCACTAAGTGTGAAATAGTGTGTGGGAAGCCATTTTGTGACTTCTTTCCCTAGTGTTCCTTGCTGCCATGCTAGTTGTTGTTAGTTGTTCGTAGTAGTGCTTCTTGCCCTTTTCCGTGCCATGCCTTGCTTGTGCATACCGGAGTTGTGTAGCCGTAGTTGTGGGGCGTAGTAAATGCTATGTGGCTGATTTTGGCAGATTGTAGTCAGCTCTTGTTTTGCTCGTAGTTTTTGAACCGTAGCTCCGATTTGATCGTGTCCTACATGAAACTTGCTTAGAATCTCGTGTAGTTTCATTTTCTCTTTCTGTTTGTGTGTTTTGAAGTGCTCGTAGCCATCGTTGCACACCTATTGCATTCATGCCATCATATCTTGCGGTGCTTGTAACTATTGATCCGTAGCTCCGTTGGAGATGATCTCTATGTGTAGATTGCTCGCCATGACGCGTAGAATCACGTGAACCTATTTGTTTTGTTGTTTAACAACCAATTAAATGCATTAGTTCAGATCTGGACAGAATCGTAAATTAACATGTGAGGTCATCTCGGAGGTGCTATATGTCATTTCTGATCTCATTTAAAATGCCTAGATAAGTAGTTTAATTACGCTTCACCTCTTGCATGTTTGACAACATTAATATTGCCGTGTAAATAACCGGAGTGAACTAAATAATTAACGTGGAGTTTTGTCAATGTGCAACTCGTTGCATATTGAACCTCACTTAATGTGTACTGTTTGATTGTGTGCATTGTCATGTCGTGACTTGCATGTTTTCAGCTGCTCATGCATCATTTGTGTTGTGCATCGTGTGGTGAATTCCGTGTGTCGATTTGTGTTTCCGGTTTGCTTCGTCTCGATAGAGTTCCGCAGCGTGTCGGATTGTGAGGACCCGTTCGACTACGTCGGTTCGTCCGCTTCACGGAGGCATTCTTCTTCCAAGCGGGATCTCAGGCAAGATGATCATTTCCCCAGATACCATTACTATCATTGCCATGCTAGTTTTATCGCTTCTATCGTTTGTGTCTTGTTGCCTACCACATGTTAAATATCAGCCTCTCAACAATGCCATGATTACCCTCAACCTGTTCAACCTAGCAAACCACTGATTGGCTGTGTTACCGCTTGCTTAACCCTGTGTTAGCATTGCTAGTTGCAGGTGCAGTTGCTTCCATGTGACAACATGGGTTCCTTGTCATATCACCATATTTAATGCTATTTAATTTAATGCACCTATATACTTGGTAAAAGGTGGAAGGCTCGGCCTTTCTAGCCTGGTGTTTTGTTCCACCTTTGCCCCCTTAGTTTCGTCTACCGGTGTTATGTTCCATAAACGAGCGCTCCTAACACGATCGAGGTTGTTATGGGGACCCCCTTGATAATTCGTTTTAGATTAAAGCTGGTCTGGCAAGGCCCAACATTGGTTCTACATTTGCCCAACATAATAATTTTATTAATATTGAAATGCATAGGGCGTCATGAACCCGAGGAGTAATTTTACATAAACACGGGGGGCCAGTGCTGATGGTGTTGGTCCCAAACGGTCTGCCTGCGGGGCCACCACGGGGAAACCCGAGGTTTGGCACCCGTAGCTAGTTCCATCCGTCGTGTCCTGAGAACGAGATACGCGGCTCCTATCGGGATCGTCGACACGTCGGGCGGCCTTGCTGGATTAGTTTTACTTTTGACGAGATATCTTGTGCATCGGGATTCCGGTGATGCTTTGGGTAATCTCAGAGTTGAGGTTTTCCACTAGGGAATCCGACGAGATCGCGAGCTTCGTGATTGAGGATTTCTATGCGGCTTGTGGTAATTTGTGATGGACTAGTTGGAGCACCCCTGCAGGGTTAAATCTTTTCGGAAAGTCGTGCCCGCGGTTATGTGGCAACGTGGAAGCTTTGTTTAACACTGGTTCTAGATAACTTGAAGTTAACGTAATTAAAATATGCCAACTGTGTGCATAACCGTGACTGTCTCTTTCGTGAGTTCTTTCTCCGATCGAGGACACGGTGGGGTTATGTCTGACGTAGGTATGTGTTCAGGATCATTCATTTGATCATCAGTAGTTCACGTCCGTTATGCGTAGATCTTCCCCCTCTTATTTCTTGTACTCGTAAGTTAGCCACTAAATATATGCTTAGCCGCTGCTGCAACCTCACCACTTAACCATGCCTCACCCATTAAGCTTTGCTAGTCTTGATACCTTTGGAAATGAGATTGCTGAGTCCCGTGTGGCTCACAGATTACTACAACACCAGTTGCAGGTACAAGTAAAGGTTACTTGACGCGAGCACGTTGATTGTTCATTTGGAGTTGCTTCTTCTTCTTCTTCATCATCGATCTAGGATGCGTTCGAGGCCGGCAGCCTGGGATAGCAAGGATGAACGTCGTTCTTATATTTCTCGTTTGTTTTCGTCCGTAGTCGGACCCTGCTCTTACTCTTGATGATTATGTGATGTACTGATGTGACTCTGATGTAGCTTGTGGCGAGTGTAAGCCAACTCTGTATATAATCTCATCTTTTCAGTACATGTACTTGTAACGATATCCATTCTTGCGACACGACGAGATGCGTTTCTATCCCTGACGAGGCCTTCGTGTCAAGTTGAGGATAGGGTCGCATCTTGGGCCTGACAAATCCGTCACCGTGAATATCATTTTCATCGAGATCGCGTGGGTCGAGGAAGTCCCAATCCTCTCTTTCTACGCGACAATCCACACATATTTCCTCGCGATGTGATACGAGTCAGGGAAGGTCGCTCGGCCTCTCCCTATTTGTTAAATACGAACTCGATCGTCCCGAAGCGCATGTAGTCAACATAGGATGGATGAGAAACCTTAAAAAGTCACACTGACTCGTCGATGACCTGCTCAAAAGAGCCAAACATCAAGGTCTAGCCCAACGTGAATTTGCCGTCCCATATGGATATCCGCACCGGGTCAGATCTCCGACGAGTGTGGCATGTGCATGGCGCGCCAACTGATGGTGCATAATACAGTCAGATCCCTTGGTAGGGTTCCCAACGAGGTCGGAAGTACCGAGACGGAGCCCGCACACACAAGTTATCTAGGTTTTGGCCTCCGAGAGCAATACCTACATCTGATTCCTTTTGTTATTCACGGAGATGGGATACCTTGTGCGAGGGATTACAATGGGGTTAGGGTTTGCTACCGCGAGTTACCTATCTGTGATTAGATGCCCAAGGAATTCCTCTACCTCCCCTTATATAAACTCGGGAGGTTAGGATTTTATATGGGAGATGCAATCATGTCCGTCACCCTCCTTGTCTTGAGGAGCAAGTAACGACAAGGTCGGTTCCGCCCTTGTTGCCCCCCCGGGATTTGGCTCATCTCTCCACTTGATCCGGCTCGATTAGCCACCCTTGGGGTCTTGACCCCGTCAAGGGGAATCGTGTATTTGTGTAGATCGCATCGCATGTCTGCCTTTGTGGCTGCTGGCGAGAGTCGAGTAGTGTGTTCGCTCTATGTAGCATCTTGGTAAATTATCTCACGTTTATCCGTATATGTGACAACCAAACATGAATTGAAATGGGTTGTAGTTCCATTTAAGTTCAACAATTTCTCCAAAGCTCATTCCATCTCCACATGAATTTGAATCGAGACACTGATTTCGGCCAATCAAATTCCAACATCCAAACATAGACATACCGGTTTGCATGTTTTTAGTTGCTGTAAAATTCAATATGAAAGATATTCCGTTTTGACATTTTGAAATTACTCCCTAGGTGGAGCGTTATTAGTCCTTGCATGATTAATTATTGGTTACAAATTTAACTAACAAGATATAAGTGATACGCCATACATTTCAGACTGTTGAAATCAAATTAAAAGAAAGTATCTAACGATAATATTTTGCTCCGCATAACTGATGTGTTTTATATTAGTCCAGTTTACATCAACACAAAACATGAAGGGATTTATTGCCATCTGCCAGCTGATAACAATGTGCGCGTCCGTCGTCTCCGTGATCATGAGATTTATCTCGATCGAATGGCCCAAGAAGCAACTTGGTTTTGCAACTGAGCCGTTGTTGCAATTTTTTCCAACGTAACAACTAGTGTGTTGCACGATCTGGATCTCACGCAAATCTTTGACCACTTCCACATCTTCTTTACCATTTCATCGCGGGGCAGCATCACCATAACGGGGTGGTCCCGGTTTGTCATGAGTCAAGGATCCGGTGCGGTTGTCGCTGTGGTGCGTCGTTGCAACCGGAGGTTGGGTCCGGTCATCGTCGTGGTGTGTCATTGCAACCGGTGGTTAGGCGCGGTCGTCGTAGTGGTACTTGCTGCCCGCCTCCACCAAGTGTGTCAGCCGTGCGCGCTGCACCCACCTCGTCGTGGAGAGGAGGATGTCATGAGGCGACCTCGTCGATGGTCCGACGCTCGTCGACGGCGATGGGGCCGCTCCTGCCTCAATACCGTTTGACGGGAGCTTGTGGCGAACGTCGTTGGTCTTTTTCTCCAACATCCTCCTGGTTGCATTTTTTTTTGCAACATTTGTGATGTTGCAAAACTTTCTTCGATAACATTTGTATAAAGGTGAAGTATATTATTTTTTACAACACTAGCTCTATTCAAAAAAATCTATATCAATACCTATTTTGCTAAAGTTCCACAACATAAATTCTGTTACAAACTTCAAACGCAACATCATTTTTGTTGTGAAGCTTGCAATTAAATCTAACCATTCTTCGTGTTGAATTTTATGATTCGTCGAAAAAAAATCTACTGACCAACGCGTAGCGTCGTCCAAACATGAAGGGATGGTAAACTCGGAAGGAAGAAAATGCTCGGACCACGTGTCATTCACCGCAAACGCTATACCGTACCAGACCCGCGGGCAGACTAGCTAATCAGAAATTCAGATTTGTGGAGTCCTCGCCAACGATCCGCGTGACACCACACGCCCTGTCAGTCCCCAGCCAATCAGAAACCGGCAACCCCCTTGCCACGGATCGCGCCCCCACGATCCGCGTGCTCCACCCCAAGAACCAATCCCAACCGCCCATCCGCCATCAATCCAACGGTCCAAACTCATCTTCCCTCCCCTCGACCCCGCCACAGCTCCCAAAATTTCCCAGTCTCCCGCCGGCTCCTCCCCTACATAAGCGCCCCCATCCTCTCCATCCCATCTCACCCAACTCCCAAATCCCCCTAGCAAACAACCACCGAGCCAGCCTCTCCTCCTCCATCCCACCCCGAAGCAATGGCGCGCACCAAGCAGACGGCGAGGAAGTCGACCGGCGGCAAGGCGCCGAGGAAGCAGCTGGCGACCAAGGCGGCGCGCAAGTCGGCCCCGGCCACCGGCGGCGTGAAGAAGCCCCACCGCTTCCGCCCCGGCACCGTGGCGCTCCGGGAGATCCGCAAGTACCAGAAGAGCACGGAGCTGCTGATCCGCAAGCTGCCGTTCCAGCGCCTGGTGCGGGAGATCGCGCAGGACTTCAAGACCGACCTCCGCTTCCAGAGCTCCGCCGTGTCCGCGCTCCAGGAGGCCGCCGAGTCGTACCTCGTCGGGCTCTTCGAGGACACCAACCTCTGCGCCATCCACGCCAAGCGCGTCACCATCATGCCCAAGGACATCCAGCTCGCCCGCCGCATCCGCGGGGAGAGGGCCTAGGCTCTGCTCGCGACGCAGGAACTAGCAGTAGCCGTGTGCGTTATCAGAGAGTCGTACCGTGTGGTGTGGTGTTCCAGTCTCACAGCTTGGTGGTGTAATTTAACGTTCTCCTGTCTGCTCTCGTCGTGGTCTTGCCATATGTAGCTCCTTGCTGCGATGAATTATCAATGAAGAGTGCAGTTATCGTCATCTGAATCTCATTTCAGTGTTCATTTTTTCTGAATCTCGTTTCAGCATTCACTTTTCGGTGGGATGTGTACTGCTTTCTTGTTCTTCAGTTTCGTTTTCTAGTTGAACTACATGGTCGTGATGTGACGCAGAGGAAGAACACGGATTGCGGGACAACAGTTTTCATCCATGGATTATCCCTTCCGTCGTTGGACTGTGTTCATCTTATTTTTGGTTTTTTTACTCAGTTTTTCTGATGGTGCTGCTATGATATGATGGGGATGAAGAACAGGATCGCCGCTTCATGGATTTTCGTCCATGGATAAGCTCGCCGTGGCTGTGTCGTTCCATATTTGTTCTCCAGGTTTTTTTCTGGAAGTTTCCAGGATGCTCAGTGGCGCTTCTGTTGGGGGTTGGCGGAAGGAATCCAATAGTAGCTGAAAAACAACGCTGGCCGCCTGAGGCTGGCCCGCTGTCATTGACTTGTGGACGTCGTGGGGGTGTGACCGAATCCAGCAAAGTAGGAAAGGGGAGAAGCTTCTTTTACTTGTGCGCGGCGATCTCCCATCCAATTCCGTCCAGCCCACCACCCAAGGTCGCCGCGGATCTAGCCTTGCCGGAGAGGAGAGATGAAGATCACGGCGCTCGTCGTGCTGAAGCCGTCGGCCGGAGGCGCTGGGGGATCCTCGTCGAGCGGCGGGCAGGGCGCCGAGGCGCTCGTGCTGGCCAACGCCACGGACGTCAGCCACTTCGGCTTCTTCCAGCGCGGCGCCGCCCGCGAGTTCATCGTCTTCGTCGCCCGCACCGTCGCCCAGCGCACCCAGCCCGGCCAGCGCCAGTCCGTCCAGCACGAAGGTAACCGCCCCTCCTCAGATCTGCCTCCTGCTACCCTCTTAGGTCTAGTTTACTTTGTGATCCGATGCTCAGATCCGGGGTCTGGGTTTGGACTTTGGACTGAATTTTCCGGGGGTCAGTCTTCTGCTCCGGGCCGTGCAGTAGTTTGATTCCAAGAGCAAGGGCGACATGGGTGATTCGGGCAATCTATGCAAAGTAGCCTGTAGCCCTAACTGGTAGTGCGTTGGATTCGCACTTGCAAAGTGATTTTGCTGCTGAAGTAGGGCTGTAGGCTTGTGATTCTCTATCCATCATGATTCATGACCATGTGACAGTATTGCTATTTGGTAGATTTGACCTAATTCCGACGCTTTGGACGTAATTTAAATCCCACTTGCTCTTATTCTTTATATGTCCAGTTGATGTGTAGTGTTCGTTTAGTGACTTTGAGCAAATTCATTTGCGCATATGTAATTGTGAATACAGGATCATTCAAACACTTTGTTGTTTCTTTGCAGAATACAAGGTTCACTCACACAACAGAAATGGCCTCTGTGTGGTGGCTTTTATGGATGATCACTATCCTGTACGAAGTGCATTTTCTCTTTTGAATAAGGTATAGATCGTTGTTGTTGAGACTCATGTGTTATGTATTTCGTGATTAACCTAGGATCATTTTTTACCAACTGTGGGGGATCGATCTTCCTGTTATGTGTTCTTATTCTGAATGGCCTAAAAAACTACAAAGCTGTTTTTGCTTCAATATACAGACTTTCTCCGAATTATTAACAGAAAACATATAAGTGTTAATGCTATGTATCCATGGTTGCACGCCGTATGCTATAAGCTCCTGCTAAGGCTGGTATATATAATGGTCCTCAACTTTAGAGAAGTGCTTTATTCGTTATTGAAAAGACCCCCTAGTAGTTTTTGGAGAACCAATAGCTACAACCTATAACCTGTTCAGAGTCTTGCTTCGGTCTTCATTAAAATCTATACCATGTTGTGCAGAAATCATTGGAGTTACGGTGTTGTCTAGGGACCCCTTTTGTGTAATTAGCTGGAGAGCAGAGACTGATAAACCATGTCTTTGCTAAAAAAATACAATATATTTTTCTCCTGACATATACATGCGTGTTATTAGATAATAATCATGATTTTATCAGGGTCATGCAAATACTTGATGTACTGTCATAACTGAATAAGGCCTATAGAGCAGTTCTTCCATAGTAGTGTTTTCGGGTGATACTTAGCTGTCGATGCGATGTGTTTTATGAAGGTACTTGACGAATACCAGAAGGCTTTTGGGGATGCTTGGAAAGCTGCGACAGCAGATTCCACTCAAGAGTGGCCTTTCCTGATGGACGCTTTGACAAAATTTCAGGTATAACCATCTTATGGAAGGTTCTGCATGCTCGTGTTCATTGCTAGGAGGTAACATAATGCTATGTTTTGTTTCCGGGCTCAGTAATTGGTATACTGGTCTATTTATCCTATATACCCCACAGTAAGAAAAACTGAGAGTGAGGGAGGGGGCAACCACAGTTGTAGTAAGTTGTCTCTTTTACAATTCTGCTATATTCATCGTATGACCACAGTTGTTGTCGCTTTCTTTTATGATGAAAAAGATGGCCAGATAAAAGTTTGGTGTGCTGGCTTCTATTTTCTAAGGAATGAGCTGTATCTTGTAGTTGTATGCCTCTTTTTGAAAGAAAAAGTTGCTACGTGTTCCAGTCGCATGGTATGCTGTGGTGGCTTCTCAGGGATGGGTTCTATATGTTGCATGTTTTATATTCTTAAATGGGTTATATGTTTGGACATATTAGTGTATTTTTCAGTGTGCTTTTACTAGTCATTTTCATCGCTTTGCCCAACTTGCTAGAACCCATGGGTAAACTTGTTCTCATAAATGATGAATAATCTGTCATTCGTAGGATCCTGCAGAGGCTGACAAGTTAACAAAAATCCAGAGGGACTTGGATGAAACAAAAATTATCCTGGTAAGTGTTACTTATTTGATTTTTTTGCGCGCTTGGAGATCTACAGATTTACCCACTACTTGCACCACACGTAAATGTGTGAAAGGCCAGCCAGCCCCATCTTGTACCTGCTATGTCATGCTGTTTTTTGTGTGTGGGAGCAACCTATTGCTGATATGCTTTATTTGTGATAATTTAACAGCATAAAACTATAGAGAATGTTCTTCAAAGAGGAGAGAGGTTGGATAGCTTGGTTGAAAAAAGCTCAGACCTCAGTGCTGCTTCACAGGTAAGCATATATCTATCTGTTTGCTATTTACCTGATAAGTGCTTTTGTGCTTAAAGACATGGTGAAAAATTGCTATTTACTGTTAGTTATCTCCGAGCTACAACGATCATTCTGTTAGGAAAGCAACTTATGTTTATTGAAGGCCCAAGGGGCATATATATATTACACAAGACTTGAGGTGCAAAGGAAGTAAACATAGACTAATAAGGACTCCTAGACTAATACTAATAGACTAATGAGGACTCCTAGACTAATACTAATACTTCCTAACACCCCCCCTCAAATGCAAAGCGTATGCAATAGCATTGCATTTGAAGAAGTGTAATACTAAAAAACAATGATAATCCAAATCCGCGTCTTGAGAGTCTCGTCGTAGTATGAAGAGTCTTCAAAACTTGTCGAGTCGCCGAAGGAGAGAACGAAGAGATGGCACATCAGAGGTAGACACCGCATCACTTGAAGATACAAGATAAGTATCAAGAGAAGATGGGTTGTCAAAAGAAGATGGCACATCAAGAGAATAAAGCATTGTGCAGAAAATCATAGTCCACGACAACCGTCAGCGAAAGAAGCTCGGCGGATAAGGCACGATGGACGTAGATCGACAATGCAAAAGAAGTCTAGAAAATCCTATAGAAAACAACAAGGGCAAGTAGGCCACAAAAGTTGCATAGAAAGGAGCAGGACCAAAGAAAGGCTGACGGACTAAGGTATGGTGGACTCGCATGGCATGAGAAAACATAAATTATCAACGGATTTGGTGGACGCAGCGGAAGAGAAAAAATAATATCATGGCGGCGAAGGCCAATTCCAACCAGAGTGTGCAGGAGACGGTCCTGACTGTGTAGAAGGTGGTTGCTCAGTGCGGGAAGCCTCAGTCACAAAACCAGCAGTACCCGTTGAGGAAGAACCTGAAGCAACGAGCAGACGCTTAAGTCTCAGAATATCCTGCTCAATCAAAGCGATGGCTGAAGTTGTCGAGGTAGATGACGAAGTCTCTGTAGATGATGATTGCGCCTGGCGCAAGTGTTTCTTCTTCGTGTAGCAGTGGGACTCAATATGACCATCATTGTTGCAGTAGCCACAATGTGGACGGGGGCGACCTGAGCCTCCAGAAGGAGTGGGCAAGAGCGGCGGAGCACTCAAGTGAGAAGGGGTCGGTGCAGCAGGGGGCGTAGAAGTAGCCCGAGCAGCGAGCACCGAGGGAACCTCCAGCAAACCAACACCACGTAAGCGAGTCTCCTCAGCACGAATCTCAGAAAGCGCCCCCATGAGAGAAATACGGCCACGAGCAAACAACTGAGCACGCCGGGGCTCAAACTCCTTACGGAGCCGAGACAGGAACTCGTAGACGCGATGAAACTCCAAGTTGGCCTGGACAACCTGGCAACAGGGGCAAGTACTACAACCAGCAATGCAGAGAGAATTGAGCTGGCGCCAGATAGCAGAACTCTGTGCATAGAAGTCATCAACAATAGAGTCACCCTGCTGAAGAGCATGCTCCTGACGAACCACAGAGAGGTATAAGGCATCACCAGAGGGCGCATAGCGCTGACGAAGGCGAGTCCACATCTCAAAGGCAGTAGGAAGGCCCAAAAACTCAGAGGCAAACTGAGGCAGAACACTAGCAGTGAGAACAGCTGCAGCACGAGCATCATCATCAAGCCACTGGGTGTAAGCGGACAGAGCACCGTGATACACCTGAAGAGCCTCCTCATAAGCCAAGACCTTCTCATCATAAGCACATCGGCCTCATCAGCAAGCTTAGCCGCATCCTTTGCGGCCCGAGGAGCATCCGCAGGAAGAGCCGGTGGGGTCGGCGGAGTAGGAGCCATGGGAGGAACCAGACATGGCGGACAACAGACCTCGTCAGAAAGAAAACCCCATAGACTGATGCCATGCATGTGAATGCGCATGAAGCTGTTGGGGAACGTCGCATGGGAAACAAAAATTTTCCTACGCGAACGAAGACCTATCATGGTGATGTCCATCTACGAGAGGGGATATTCGATCTCCATACCCTTGTAGACCGTACAGCAGAAGCGTTAGTGAACGCGGTTGATGTAGTGGAACGTCCTCACGTCCCTCGATCCGCCCCGCGAACCGTCCCGCGATCAGTCCCACGATCTAGTGCCGAACGGACGGCACCTCCGCGTTCAGCACACGTACAGCTCGACGATGATCTCGGCCTTCTTGATCCAGCAAGAGGGACGGAGATGTAGATGAGTTCTCCGGCAGCGTGACGGCGCTCCGGAGGTTGGTGATGATCTTATCTCAGCAGGGCTCCGCCCGAGCTCCGCAGAAACGTGATTTAGAGGTAAAACCATGGAGATATGTGGTCGGGCTGCCGTGTCAAAGTTGTCTCAAATCAGCCCTAAAACCTCCGTATATATAGGGGGAAGAGGGGGAGCCTTGCCTTGGGGTCCAAGGACCCCCAAGGGGTTCGGCCGAGCCAAGGGGGGCAACCCTCCCCTTCCAAACCGAGTCCAACTAGGTTTGGAAGGAGGAGTCCTTCCCCCTTTTCCCACCTCCTCTTTTTTTTTCTTTTCTCTTTGATTTTCTTCCTATGGCGCATAGGGCCTTCTTGGGCTGTCCCATCAGCCCACTAAGTGCTGGTGCGCCACCCCCAAGGCCTATGGGCTTCCCCGGGGTGGGTTACCCCCCCCCCCTCGGTGAACACCCGGAACCCATTCGTCATTCCCGGTAACTCCGAAAACCTTCCGGTAATCAAATGAGGTCATCCTATATATCAATCTTCGTTTCCGGACCATTCCGAAAACCCTCGTGACGTCCGTGATCTCATCCGGGACTCCAAATAACATTCGGTAACCAACCATATAACTCAAATACGCATAAAACAACGTCGAACCTTAAGTGTACAGACCCTGCGGGTTCGAGAACTATGTAGACATGACCCGAGAGACTCCTCGGTCAATATCCAATAGCGGGACCTGGATGCCCATATTGGATCCTACATATTCTACGAAGATCTTATCGTTTGAACCTCAGTGCCAAGGATTCATATAATCCCGTATGTCATTCCCTTTGTCCTTCGGTATGTTACTTGCCCGAGATTCGATCGTCAGTATCCGCATACCTATTTCAATCTCGTTTACCGGCAAGTCTCTTTACTCGTTTCGTAATACAAGATCCCGCAACTTACACTAAGTCACATTGCTTGCAAGGCTTGTGTGTGATGTTGTATTACCGAGTGGGCCCCGAGATACCTCTCCGTCACACGGAGTGACAAATCCCAGTCTCGATCCATACTAACTCAACGAACACCTTCGGAGATACCTGTAGAGCATCTTTATAGTCACCCAGTTACGTTGCGACGTTTGATACACACAAAGCATTCCTCCGGTGTCAGTGAGTTATATGATCTCATGGTCATAGGAACAAATACTTGACACGCAGAAAACAGTAGCAACAAAATGACACGATCAACATGCTACGTCTATTAGTTTGGGTCTAGTTCATCACGTGATTCTCCTAATGACGTGATCCAGTTATCAAGCAACAACACCTTGTTCATAATCAGAAGACCCTGACTATCTTTGATCAACTGGCTAGCCAACTAGAGGCTTGCTAGGGACAGTGTTTTGTCTATGTATCCACACATGTATATAAGTCTTCATTCAATACAATTATAGCATGGATAATAAACGATTATCTTGATACAGGAATTATAATAATAACTATATTTATTATTGCCTCTAGGGCATAATTCCAACAGAAGCCAATGAACTCGGTGTAGTTAGTGCCATCAAAGATCACCGGAGAACGAGGAACAACAACGTAGCCGAACGCATAAGACATTATTTTTTAGAGGATCAGTCCAGATCGAGATCCAGTAGGGACAGATGGAGCAGTCCAGCGGGAATCACCAGATCGAGTCCAAGCAACAGCGGCCTCCAGAGCGAGGTAGTTGATGCGGGAGATACAACGTGATCTGGAGTCAACGCGGAGTGAAGCGTGGTTATTCCAGAGCGAAGACTATTCGCGAGCTGGACTGGAGGCAGCGCGGGCGTCCCGATCTGGGCTGGAGGCAGCGCGGGGCGTCCAGATCCTCGATCTGGACAACACGACGTGGCGATCTGGAGAGGGCGGCCCGGCTGGAGTGTAGAGCAGCGATCCTGGCGCGATCTGGAGAGGATGGCGCGACCAGGGTGGAGGGCAGGGGCGGTAGCAGATCCTTGATCCGGAGACGCCGAGGTTGCAGTAGGAGCACGACGCGGTCGGGAAGAAGAACGCGGCGGCAAGGAGGAAAAGCACGAGTTGCGCGTGCGAGAAAAACCCCTAGGGCTCTAATACCATGTTAGGAAAGCAACTTATGTTTATTGAAGGCCCAAGGGGCATATATATATTACACAAGACTTGAGGTGCAAGGAAAGTAAACATAGACTAATAAGGACTCCTAGACTAATACTAATAGACTAATGAGGACTCCTAGACTAATACTAATACTTCCTAACACATTCAACGTCTTTGAGCATGCACATTATTTTACTGCAGGCTCACTTGTACATATACTCCATTAAATTGTAAAGTTTACTTGTCTAGTGTGGACGGATCACTGCCCATGGGATTACTGTAAAGTGATATTTATTTCTATTCATGCACTACATGTGATGCTAATATAATTTTGTGGGTTTGTATAATAATATAAATCTAGTTGTAATGTTCTTCACTCACCTATTTCTTTACAATATTGGCCAAAGCTGTTCCAATGCTGCACCTACAACCTAAGAAGCCCTGATACGGCCAAAACTGCCGATTCGCTGTCCTGATACCGCTTGGGGGGGGGGGGGGGGGGTATTCCTCAGTATCCTATCTTTTTTGAATTAAAAAAAAGGAAGCAAAATTGCATACGGCCTAGACACATCCTGGACACGGTGGGGACTCGGGAGCCAGCCTCCAGTGACCATGCTGCTGCCCAGCTCTCCTCCTGACAGCAACCATGGTCGAGCAGGTAACCTTGGTGGTCGCTAGCAAGGAAGGAAATCCTGGCAGAGGAAGATGGCAAGGCATCCGCTGATGAGGAAGAAGCTCCGGGCAGGGAGAAAGATGGGGATACAGTGCCAGCAAGGAAGAAAATTTGGGCAGGGAGAAGATGTGCGATGGAATCTGTCGATTTGGGCGGCCATTTCTTTTGCTATAGGTTTTAGTCCACAAACTACTGTACATGGGCTGTGGCCTGATCCTGGGGGCTACACGTTGCACCGGACGGCGGCGGGTGTGTGTGTGTGTGTGTGTGTGTGTGTGTGGTGGGGGTGGGTGGGTGGGGAGTGCAAAGAGCCAGGAAGGTGCCTAATTAGTGATATATGCTATTACAGGTTGACAGAAACTCATCCACATCAACAAGTCATGCATGTTTGGCACTTCATTAGCATGCCATTTCATCATGTTAATCCTCACACTTCATCGCTGTCCAATTTCCAGAATGCTTGTTGTTAGATACAACGCGAAATGTACATATGGCAAATGGGCTCTTAAGGCACTTCTGTTTTTCCTTTATGTAACAAGGTCCTGTTCTTCTAGACTTTACTTTTTTTCTTCTTCTTTTCAGTCATAAGACAGACATGCTCTTTTAACTTGCTGGAAATCATAATTTTAGTGTCATGGATCATTTCAATGCTTTGTCTTATTTTAAGTTATCACTATATTTTCCTGATAGATGTTACCCTGTCCTTTTTCAGATGTTCTACAAGCAGGCGAAGAAAACAAACAGTTGTTGTACTATACTCTGAAGTTTGAACTGTGATCCTTCAGTCTCTCTTGGAAGGCTCCAGGTTAATGCTGTTTTCCGACAAAGATGTTGATGCCTTCATACATGCTCCTTGTACCTTTAATTACACCTGCTTAATTCTCAGGACGCTTTTTACTCTCTTTTTTTTTTCAGAAAGAAAATCAATTGAATACCGTTGTGTTGTACCGTAAGCCGACTGCTCATGAAAACGTGCCGGGATCAATACTGTAAATCTGTTATTCTTTGGTGACGCCTTCGAATAGCAACTAACACCACTTAGCAACGGCCAACATCATCGTCTTCCCTGCGTAGATTGTCGATATCTCTCAGTTATCAAGTATGTTGGAGCACCGTTGCTGCCCCTTAATTTATGTATGTTGGAAAACTGGTTGCTATTCATAATTCGTGTTTGTGATATGATTGAAGATTGATGGTACTATGCTTCTGTTATTATATACCAGTTTATTTATGTTGAGAGTATTCTGCTACCGACATGCATACAATAAGTATTCGTAGAGATTTCATTAAGAGACTACATGCGAAACAAAATGAGTGTATTTACACTTTAAAATATGTCTATATACATCCGTACATAGTCCCCTAGTGAAAACTTTAAAAAGACTTTTATTTAGGAATGAAGGAAGTATGTCAAACGGTCAACATGCATACCGTGTCAAATGCAAATGCCTTTGCTGATTTCCTGGATGCATCTTGTGCTATTGTATAAATGGGCACGTTTTCTCCGTAGACCTTAGTCGGCAAAGTTATAGACACTGTCATGTTTGAGCTAGTGGCTCGTACAAGTCTTGACTGGACCACGAAAACGCAGCCATTCCCCTGGCCAGGCTAGCGTCGAGGCCAAGCGGCCGCTTGAGGAGTCCGAGCCACGTATTATGGTTGAAAAAAGCTACTGTAGTAGTAGGATATTCACATATATCATCATCAGAAAGAAAAAAGGTAGGATATTCAACGTACGCGTGAAGGGCGGGCAGGGCAGGCCATCAAGCAGCAAAGCTCCTCCGGAACGGAATGAGAGATTCCAACAGCGCTCCCACCCCGAGCTTTGCTTGGTGCGAAACGGCGCTGACGCCCGTTGCAGCAAAACCGTCTCGCCGTCACGTCACGTCACGTCGTGGCTAAACATGGTCACTGTCCTCCCGATCGCTCCGCTTGCGCCGGGCGTTGGCGTGTTGCTCCGGCGGGAGGGTTACGTGCGTGCGCAGGACAAAGCCCTCCTCTGTCCTCTCGCTCCATCACCCTCACCACGCGACGGCCACAGACGCGCCCGGCCACCGTGCTACCAGCCATCGCGGATAGACGGGATAGGCCTGGGCGTCCATTCCGTTGGAGCCCCGCCCCCCTCCGCTCCCAGCCTCACTTCCTCCCCGCGCTACCCACCGAAACACACCACGCCGCGCGTCACGTCACGTCTCGGCTCACAGCCGGCCAGTTCCCGCGCCGCGCCTACTTCTTGGGGCATAGATAGATCATACATCGCTCGCTCGCTCGCTCGCTCACTCACTCCCTCCCGGGGCCTGTGCTCTGCAACCGCAAGCAAAGCAACACGTACGCTAAGCGAGCGGGAGGGGGAGGGCGGGGTTGGTCGGAGCCAGAGAAGATGGATCACGCGGCGGACACGTTCCGGACGGACCTGATGACCATCACGCGGCACGTGCTCAACGAGCAGAGCAGGCACCCGGAGTCGCGCGGCGACCTCACCATCCTCCTCTCCCACATCGTCCTCGGCTGCAAGTTCGTCGCCTCCGCCGTCAACAAGGCCGGCCTCGCCAAGCTCACCGGCCTCGCAGGCGAGACCAACGTCCAGGCAGGCTGCCGTGCCCTTCCTCTTCCTTTTTTCTTCTTCAGTTTTTCCTCTGTGAGAATGAAAGCATGACGATGGTCGCCAATTGGACATTGGTGGCGTGGGTTCTTCAGGGGGAGGAGCAGAAGAAGCTGGACGTGCTCTCCAACGAGGTGTTCGTCAATGCCCTCGTCAGCAGCGGCCGCACCGTACGAACTTTCTTCCATCCCGTTACTTTCCCCCTTTGTTTGTACATAGTACACGATTGTTGATTTCATTTAGTTTCGTGATGATGACACTGCTTTGCGCTGCCAACGGATATGTGCAGTGTGTTCTTGTGTCCGAGGAGGACGAGGAGGCTACGTTCGTCGACCCAAAGCTCCGTGGAAAGTGCGTAAACAGCTTCGGCTCCTCCATGCTCTGCTCCTCACATACCTTGATATGATATGGTTGAGGAACAATTTTTCCTTTGCCGTTTCTGATGAAATGTGTGGCTCTTCATTTCCAATTAGGTACTGTGTCTGCTTTGATCCCCTGGATGGCTCCTCCAACATCGACTGTGGCGTCTCCATTGGAACGGTAAGAGCGTACAGGAAATTTCAAACCCAAAAAAGTTATTCGGAACACGCACAATTATTGGGAGCCATAATTTGCTTTCCTTTTTGCCCTTGCAAAGTCTCAGCCTCTCTGGGAATATGCTCACAGAAACATGCTGCATGGACACTTTATTCCTTGTTCTTACATGTTTTTCTACAGATCTTTGGGATCTACATGATCAAGAACCAAGACACCGTGACTCTGGAGGAAGTGCTGCAGCCTGGGAAGGACATGATTGCTGCTGGATACTGCATGTATGGGAGTTCCTGCACGGTAATTAATCAAAGAACCTGACCTCGTGTCCCACAAGCAAGACACATCTCGCGTGACTGTATCTGAATTGGCGTGTGTATGTAACTTTCTGCAGCTTGTCCTGAGCACTGGAAATGGTGTCAACGGCTTCACGCTTGACCCTTCTCTTGGGGAGTTCATAATGACTCATCCAGACATCAAGGTGTGCTGACACAACTGACGAGATACAGTATATCTTTTTCTTCTGAAAATTCACCAACAAGCACACTACTCAATTTTGCAATGTTTGTGCTTCAGATACCGCCAAAAGGAAAGATCTATTCGGTTAATGAAGGGAATGCCAAGAACTGGGACACGCCTACTGCAAAGTATGTGATCTTTATGCTTTCAGACTACTATAACTTCCTTGCGAGTTCCGGATTAAAATTTACCACATATATACAACAGGTACGTTGAGAAGTGCAAGTATCCCACGGATGGTTCATCACCTAAATCCTTGAGATACATTGGCAGGTTTGTGAATCTTCAGTCTGCTTACCTAACGAATCAAACAGTTTACCTCTCATACTCCAGAGGCTTCTGCCTGACAATGCAAATTTTACACGATCAATGAACGTCAGCAAACTTGTAAAATGCTTGTCACAACATATAACACTCCATTTCTGATGGTCCACAGCATGGTTGCTGATGTCCACCGCACCTTGCTATACGGCGGCATATTTCTGTACCCCGCAGACAAGAAGAGCCCGAACGGAAAGCTCCGGTACGCCAATGCCTATGCGCACAATTCAAATAGCACGTCCAATTACACGCAACTCTTTTGGAGCTGCCTGAATCTGCCCTGTTTGCAGTGTGATGTATGAGGTGTTCCCCATGTCATTCCTGATGGAGGAAGCTGGAGGCCAGTCTTTCACAGGCAAAGGACGGGTACGCACGTTGTAACATGCCAAACATGCATCTCTGTTTTTCCATCCCTGGCCACAATTTCATGTCCGGCGGCAGACAGCATGTTTGACGCTTTGTCTCTGCGTTGTGGATCGACGCAATGCAGTCGCTCGATCTGATCCCCACCGACATCCACGAGAGATCCCCGATATTCCTCGGCAGCAGCGACGACGTGGAGGAGATCAAGGCGCTGTACGCGGAGGAAGCCAAGAAGGCAGGATCTGCATGAAGATCCACGGTCATGTCGCGCAAGGCGTGTAAATCGACGACGACTCATGGGCCTTGCTGGCAAATGTGATTCATATATCAGGCATTTCTTTTCTATACGTCTGTGTCATTCAGTGTAATATACTAGCGTGGAGGCCTCGAACAGCTTCATACATGAGCTGCCAGGGTTTCTGCTTCTTTCCACAATTCGTTCACTGATGATACGAAATATACATCCATGTATACATATATTCAGCTCAGGAATGGCTGTGTGCATCGTTGAGGCCGGGGGACAGAACCAGTGCCTCGAGCTGTGCAGAATGCATTGCATATACATACAAATTGCTACATCATGTGATTAAACATGTTGACTACTCCCTTAGTTCCTAAATATAAGTCTTTTTAAAGATTTTACAATGGATTACATACATAGTAAAATGAATGAATTTACATTTTAAAATATGTTATATGTTTCCATACTATTTCAGAACCGAAAGATTCTCCCTTAGTTTTTCGAAATGAGAAAAATACCCCCTCCATAAAAATGCACTCCTTTCGCCAGAAAATACTTATCATAGAAATGGATATATCTAGATTTATTTTATTTATAGGTACATCTATTTTTATCAATTTATGCGATAAGTAATTTTAAACGGAGGGAGTATCTAAGAGCATTTAGATTTATCAAATGGGCTCATCATGAGCGGTTGGCGCAGTGACCGCCTTTGCAGAACTCTGAACTCAGGCATTCATGGTAGCTCACCGGTCATCGCTGTGAGAATTGTAAAATAACTAGAATTATGTGTTGTATTGATCTAGGAGCAACTTCAACGCGTCGATCCATTTCGTTAGTACGTGTACATTTAGGTCGCGACGGACAGAATAATTGACCTAACACGCCGACCTAAACAGAAGCGCGTTCGCTTTTCGTTCGTCTCCTGACCCATTCCTGGTTCATTTTTAAGCCCAAATTGTGTCGACGCGGACACGAGACGGACGCTTCCGGCGCCCGCCTACTTCTTCCTCTCTCATCCATATCAACAGCAAACCCTCGCGAGTCTCCGCCGCGTCGTCGTCGCCGCCCATTTGCCGGTGCCGACACACCTCCCTCCAACATCGCCGCCTCGCCGCCACCGTCGTTGCCGCCGGGACTTCTCCAGGCTAGCCACCTGGTCCAAGGGAGGCGCACGTCTCTTCGTTGGCAAGCTTCGTCGACGATGCTCGCAAGCTATTCGACAGTTTGCCAAGGTACAAAATGGACTCCGCCGACGAGTTCTTTTTCCACAATTTCCTTTGCGACTCCGACGATTCCTCCTCCTCCTCCGATGATGAGATCTTGGCTAGGCATGTTTTTAATCGTATTAGAGAAGGGATGGGCGGATATGATAACTATTTCGAGTGCAAAGAGGACGCGTTTGGAAAGATTGGCTTCTCATCTTATCAGAAATGCACCGTAGCCATCGGGATGATTGCATATGGAGTACCCGGTGATCTCATTGATGAGTATGTCCGTTCGGATTGCATATGGAGTACCCGGTGATCTCATTGATGAGTATGTCCATATGAACGAGTCTACATGCCTAGAGTCCATGTACGTGTTTTTCAAGGTTGTGATTGCTGTGTTTGGCCCTGAGTACTTGAGAGAATCGACCCCTGTTGACGTGCAACTATTCCTGACTTGATGCCTCACCAGCAACGGAGCCAGAAAAGAGTTGCTTCCAGTTGCTCAACAATTAGCAATTGTCTTGCAATGGCCCCACCAGCGTGTGGGATCGCGACAGTTTTCGAGGGTAGAGTATTCAACCCAAATTTGTTGGTTCGCACGACGGAAAGTGAAAGAATATTCTCAAGTATTAGCAGCTGAATGTGTCAGATTCAACCACACCTGAAAGATTAGTGTCTGCAAGCAGGATATAAGCAGCAAAAGTAGTATGATAGCAACGGTGCCACAAACGATCTGTTGACAAGGCAGACCATTCCTAACGGTTGTATCAACGGCGTCAGAAAAGTATTGTAGCAGGTAGTAGCAGAGTAACGAGTAACAACAGTGGCAAGGAACCGCATTAGTGACAACAGTAGCAAGTAGCAACAGTAGCAAGTAACAGCAACAACAAGTAACAGTAGCAGCAACAGTAGTGGCAGCAGCAGCAGGACAAAGCAAGTAACAGTAGCAGCAACAGTAGCAACAGCACCAGAGCAAAGCAAGTAACAGTAGCAACAAGTAACAGTAGCAACAAGTGATAATGGCAGTGGGACAAACTCGTAGGCAATGGATCGGTGATTCGTTTGATGACATTCATCATGCAACAGTTATGACACAGAGAGATATGTGGCTAGCTCCTGTTCGTCAATGTTATGTAGGCATGCATTCCATGTGTAGTCATACGTGCTTAGGGAAAAGAACTTGCATGACATCTATTGGCCATCCCTCCCGTGGCAGCGGGGTCCAAATGGATACTACGGGATATTAAGGTTCTCCTTTTAATAAAGAACCAGACCAACGCATTAGCACTTGGTGAACACATGAACTCCTCAAACTATGGTCATCACCGGGAGTGGTTCCGGTTATTGTCACTCCGGGGTTGCCGGATCATAACACATAGTAGGTAACTACAACTTGTAAGATCGGATCTAAAACACACATATATTGGTGACAACATAATAATTTCAGATCTGAAATCATGGCACTCGGGCCCTAGTGACAAGCATTAAGCATGGCAAAGTAGTAGCAACATCAATCTCAGAACATAGTGGATACCAGGGATCAATCCCATGTTGGGGAACGTCGCATGGGAAACAAAATTTTTCCTACGCGCACGAAGACCTATCATGGTGATGTCCATCTACGAGAGGGGATGAGTGATCTACGTACCCTTGTAGATCGTACAGCAGAAGCGTTAGAGAACGCGGTTGATGTAGTGGAACGTCCTCACGTCCCTCGATCCGCCCCGCGAACAATCCCGCGATCAGTCCCACGATCTAGTACCGAACGGACGGCACCTCCGCGTTCAGCACACGTACAGCTCGACGATGATCTCGGCCTTCTTGATCCAGCAAGAGAGACGGAGAGGTAGAAGAGTTCTCCGGCAGCGTGACGGCGCTCCGGAGGTTGGTGATGATCTTGTCTCAGCAGGGCTCCGCCCGAGCTCCGCAGAAACGCGATCTAGAGGAAAAACTATGGAGGTATGTGGTCGGGCAGCCGTGAGAAAGTCGTCTCAAATCAGCCCTAATTGCTCCATATATATAGGAGGAGGGAGGGGGACCTTGCCTTGGGGGTCCAAGGGACCCTCAAGGGGTCGGCCGAGCCAAGGGGGGGAGGACTCCCCCCCAAACCGAGTTGGACTTGGTTTGGTGGGAGGAGTCCCCCTCCCTTAGCTGCCTCCGAGGCAGCCATGTACTCTGCTTCACATGTAGAATCTGCTACGACGCTTTGCTTGGAACTGCACCAGCTTACTGCACCCCCATTAATAATAAATACGTATCCGGTTTGCGACTTAGAGTCGTCCGGATCTGTGTCAAAGCTTGCATCGACGTAACCTTTTACGGCGAGCTCTTCGTCACCTCCATACACGAGAAACATCTCCTTAGTCCTTTTCAGGTACTTCAGGATATTCTTGACCGCTGTCCAGTGATCCACTCCTGGATTACTCTGGAACCTACCTGCCATACTTATGGCCAGGCTAACATCCGGTCTAGTGCACAACATCGCATACATGATAGAACCTATGGCTGAAGCATAGGGAACTAAGCGCATATGCTCTCTATCTACATCAGTTGCTGGGCACTGAGTCTTACTCAATCTCGTACCTTGTAACACTGGCAAGAACCCTTTCTTGGACTGTTCCATTTTGAACCTCTTCAAAACTTTATCAAGGTATGTGCTTTGTGAAAGTCCTATCAGGCGTTTTGATCTATCCCTATAGATCTTAATGCCTAGAATGAAAGCAGCTTCTCCTAGGTCCTTCATAGAGAAACTTTTATTCAAGTAACCTTTTATGCTCTCCAAAAGCTCTACGTTGTTTCCAATCAGTAATATGTCATCCACATATAATATTAGAAACGCCACCGAGCTCCCACTCACTTTCTTGTAAATACAAGATTCTCCAACCACTTGTATAAACCCAAATGCTTTGATCACCTCATCAAAGCGTTTGTTCCAACTCCGAGATGCTTGCACCAGTCCATAGGATCGCTGGAGCTTGCACACCTTGTCAGCATTTTTAGGATCGACAAAACCTTCGGGTTGCATCATATACAACTCTTCCTTAAGGAAACCATTAAGGAACGCCGTTTTGACATCCATCTGCCAGATTTCATAATCGAAAAATGCAGCTATTGCTAACATGATTCTGACGGACTTAAGCATTGCCACGGGAGAGAAAGTCTCATCGTAGTCAATTCCTGGAACTTGTGAAAAACCCTTTGCCACAAGTCGAGCTTTATAAACGGTCACATTACCGTCAGCGTCCGTCTTCTTCTTAAAGATCCATTTGTTCTGAATAGCCTTGCGGCCTTCAGGTAGTATCTCCAAAGTCCACACTTTGTTCTCATACATGGATCCTATCTCAGATTTCATGGCTTCTAGCCATTTGTTGGAATCTGGGCCCACCATTGCTTCTTCATAATTCGCAGGTTCATTGTTGTCCAACAACATGATTGATAAGATGGGATTACCGTACCACTCTGGAGCAGCGCGTGATCTCGTCGACCTGCGTGGTTCAACAGAAACTTGAACTGGATTTTCATGATCATCATCACTAACTTCCTCCTCAACCGGCGTCGCAATGACAGAGGTTTCCCCTTGCCCTGCGCCACCATCCAGAGGGATGAGAGGTTCGACAACCTCGTCAAGTTCTATCTTCCTCCCACTCAATTCTCTCGAGAGAAACTCCTTCTCGAGAAAAGTTCCGTTCTTAGCAACAAACACTTTGCCCTCGGATTTGAGATAGAAGGTGTACCCAACTGTCTCTTTTGGGTAGCCTATGAAGACGCATTTTTCCGCTTTGGGTTCCAGCTTTTCAGGCTGAAGCTTTTTGACATAAGCATCACATCCCCAAACTTTAAGAAACGACAACTTTGGCCTTTTGCCATACCACAGTTCGTATGGTGTCGTCTCAACGGATTTTGATGGTGCCCTATTTAAAGTGAATGCAGCTGTTTCTAATGCATAACCCCAAAATGATAACGGAAAATCACTAAGAGACATCATAGATCGCACCATCTCTAACAAAGTACGATTACGACGTTCGGACACACCATTACGCTGTGGTGTTCCAGGCGGTGTTAACTGCGAAACAATTCCACATTGTCTTAAGTGAGCACCAAACTCGAAACTCAGATATTCACCCCCACGATCAGACCGTAGGAACTTGATCTTCTTGTTACGATGATTTTCCACTTCACTCTGAAATTGCTTGAACTTTTCAAATGTTTCAGACTTGTGCTTCATCAAGTAGACATAACCATATCTACTTAAATCGTCAGTGAAGGTGAGGAAATAACGATATCCGCCGCGTGCCTCCACGCTCATTGGACCACACACATCGGTATGTATGATTTCCAACAAGTCACTTGCACGCTCCATTGTTCCGGAGAACGGAGCCTTAGTCATCTTGCCCATGAGGCATGGTTCGCACGTGTCAAGTGAATCAAAGTCAAGTGACTCCAAAAGTCCATCAGCATGGAGTTTCTTCATGCGCTTTACACCAATATGACCCAAGCGGCAGTGCCACAAAAATATGGCGCTATCATTGTTTACTCTAACTCTTATGGTCTCAATGTTATGTATATGCGTATCGCTATCAAGATTCAATATGAACAATCCTCTCACATTCGGTGCATGACCATAAAAGATGTTACTCATAGAAATAGAACAACCATTATTCTCAGACTTAAAAGAGTAACCGTCTCGCAATAAACAAGATCCAGATATAATGTTCATGCTCAACGCAGGCACTAAATAACAATGATTTAAGTTCATCACTAACCCCGATGGTAGCTGAAGTGACACTGTGCCGACGGCGATTGCATCAACCTTGGAACCATTTCCTACGCGCATCGTCACTTCGTCTTTCGCCAGCCTTCGTCTATTCCGCAGTTCCTGTTTCGAGTTGCAAATGTGAGCAACAGAACCGGTATCGAATACCCAGGCACTACTACGAGAGCCGGTTAAGTACACATCAATAACATGTATATCAAATATACCTGATTTTTCTTTGCCCGCCTTCTTATCTGCCAGATACTTGGGGCAATTGCGCTTCCAGTGACCCATACCCTTGCAATAGAAGCACTCTGTTTCAGGCTTAGGTCCAGCCTTGGGTTTCTTCGGCGGATTGGCAACAGGCTTGCCGCTCTTCTTCGAATTGCCCTTCTTGCCTTTGCCGTTTCTCTTGAAACTAGTGGTCTTGCTCACCATCAACACTTGATGCTCTTTACGGAGTTCAGACTCTGCGACTTTCAACATCGCAAACAACTCGCCGGGAGACTTGTTCATCCCTTGCATGTTGTAGTTCAACACAAAGCCTTTATAGCTTGGCGGCAGTGATTGAAGGATTCTGTCAGTGATAGCCTCTTGCGGGAGTTCAATCCCCAGCTCAGCCAGACGGTTTGAGTACCCAGACATTTTGAGCACATGTTCACTGACAGACGAGTTTTCCTCCATCTTGCAAGCATAGAATTTATCGGAGGTCTCATACCTCTCGAACCGGGCGTTCTTCTGAAAGATAAACCCCAACTCCTGGAACATCTCAAATGCTCCATGACGCTCAAAGCGATGTTGAAGTCCCGGTTCTAAGCCATACAAGACTGCACATTGAACTATTGAGTAGTCCTCCTTACGCGCTAACCAAGCGTTCTTTAACATCCTGATCAGCCGTAGCGGGTGGTTCATCTCCTAGCGCAGAATTAAGGACATAATCCTTCTTCCCAGCTTGTAAGATTAGCTTAAGATTACGAGCCCAGTCTACAAAGTTGCTTCCATCATCTTTCAACTTAGCTTTCTCTAGGAACGTATTAAAATTCAGGATGACACTTGCGTGAGCCATGATCTACAACACAAATATATTCAAAGTGGACTTAGACTATGTTCAAGATAATAAGAGTTTAACTTAATCAAATTATATGCTAAACTCCCACTCAAAAAGTACATCTCTCTAGTCATTTGAGTGGTTCATGATCCACTTACACTATCCCAAGTCCGATCATCACGTGAGTTGAGTATAGTTTCAGTGGTAAGCATCCCTATGCTAATCATATCAACTATATGATTCATGATCGACCTTTCGGTCTCATGTGTTCCGAGGCCATGTATGCACATGCTAGGCTCGTCAAGCTTAACCCGAGTGTTCCGCGTGCGCAACTGTTTTGCACCCGTTGTATGTGAACGTTGAGTCTATCACACCCGATCATCACGTGGTGTCTCGAAACGACGAACTGTAGCAACGGTGCACAGTCGGGGAGAACACAATTTCGTCTTGAAATTTTAGTGAGAGATCACCTCATAATGCTACCGTCGTTCTAAGCAAAATAAGGTGCATAAAAGGATTAACATCACATGCAATTCATAAGTGACATGATATGGCCATCATCAGGTGCTTCTTGATCTCCATCACCAAAGCACTGGCACGATCTTCTTGTCACCGGCGCCACACCATGATCATCCATCAACGTGTTGCCATCGGGGTTGTCGTGCTACTTATGCTATTACTACTAAAGCTACATCCTAGCAAAATAGTAAACGCATCTGCAAGCACATATGTTAGTATAAAGACAACCCTATGGCTCCTGCCGGTTGCCGTACCATCGACGTGCAAGTCGATATTTCTATTACAACATGATCATCTCATACATCCAATATATCACATCACATCGTTGGCCATATCACATCACAATCATACCCTGCAAAAACAAGTTAGACGTCCTCTAATTTTGTTGTTGCATGTTTTACGTGGTGACCAAGGGTATCTAGTAGGATCGCATCTTACTTACGCAAACACCACAACGGAGATATATGAGTTGCTATTTAACCTCATCCAAGGACCTCCTCGGTCAAATCCGATTCAACTAAAGTTGGAGAAACCGTCACTTGCCAGTCATCTTTGAGCAAAGGGGGTTACTCGTAACGATGAAACCAGTCTCTCGTAAGCGTACGAGTAATGTCGGTCCAAGCCGCTTCAATCCAACAATACCGCGGAATCAAGAAAAGACTAAGGAGGGCAGCAAAACGCACATCACCGCCCACAAAAACTTTTGTGTTCTACTCGAGAAGACATCTACGCATGAACCTAGCTCATGATGCCACTGTTGGGGAACGTTGCATGGGAAACAAAATTTTTCCTACGCGCACGAAGACCTATCATGGTGATGTCCATCTACGAGAGGGGATGAGTGATCTACGTACCCTTGTTGATCGTACAGCAGAAGCGTTAGAGAACGCGGTTGATGTAGTGGAACGTCCTCACATCCCTCGATCCGCCCCGCGAACAATCCCGCGATCAGTCCCACGATCTAGTACCGGACGGACGACACCTCCGCGTTCAGCACACGTACAGCTCGACGATGATCTCGGCCTTCTTGATCCAGCAAGAGAGATGGAGAGGTAGAAGAGTTCTCCGGCAGCGTGACGGCGCTCCGGAGGTTGGTGATGATCTTGTCTCAGCAGGGCTCCGCCCGAGCTCCGCAGAAACGCGATCTAGAGGAAAAACTATGGAGGTATGTGGTCGGGCAGCCGTGAGAAAGTCGTCTCAAATCAGCCCTAATTGCTCCATATATATAGGAGGAGGGAGGGGGACCTTGCCTTGGGGTCCAAGGGACCCTCAAGGGGTCGGCCGAGCCAAGGGGGGGAGGACTCCCCCCCCAAACCGAGTTGGACTTGATTTGGTGGGAGGAGTCCCCCTCCCTTCCCACTTCCTCCCTCTTTTTTTTTTCTTTTCCTTTGATTTCCTTTTCTTGGCGCATAGGCCCCCTTGGGGCTGTCCCACCAGCCCACTAAGGGCTGGTGTGTCTCCCCAAAGCCTATGGGCTTCCCCGGGGTGGGTTGCCCCCCCGGTGAACTCCCGGAACCCATTCGTCATTCCCGGTACATTCCCGGTAACTCCGAAAACCTTTCGGTAATCAAATGAGGTCATCCTATATATCAATCTTCGTTTCCGGACCATTCCGGAAACCCTCGTGACGTCCGTGATCTCATCCGGGACTCCGAACAACATTCGGTAACCAACCATATAACTCAAATACGCATAAAACAACGTCGAACCTTAAGTGTGCAGACCCTGCGGGTTCGAGAACTATGTAGACATGACCCGAGAGACTCCTCGGTCAATATCCAATAGCGGGACCTGGATGCCCATATTGGATCCTACATATTCTACGAAGATCTTATCGTTTGAACCTCAGTGCCAAGGATTCGTATAATCCCGTATGTCATTCCCTTTGTCCTTCGGTATGTTACTTGCCCGAGATTCGATCGTCAGTATACGCATACTTATTTCAATCTCGTTTACCGGCAAGTCTCTTTACTCGTTCCGTAATACAAGATCCCGCAACTTACACTAAGTTACATTGCTTGCAAGGCTTGTGTGTGATGTTGTATTACCGAGTGGGCCCCGAGATACCTCTCCGTCACACGGAGTGACAAATCCCAGTCTTGATCCATACTAACTCAACTAACACCTTCGGAGACACCTGTAGAGCATCTTTATAGTCACCCAGTTACGTTGCGACGTTTGATACACACAAAGCATTCCTCCGGTGTCAGTGAGTTATATGATCTCATGGTCATAGGAATAAATACTTGACACGCAGAAAATAGTAGCAACAAAATGACACGATCAACATGCTACGTCTATTAGTTTGGGTCTAGTCCATCACGTGATTCTCCCAATGACGTGATCCAGTTATCAAGCAACAACACCTTGTTCATAATCAGAAGACACTGACTATCATCGATCAACTGGCTAGCCAACTAGAGGCATGCTAGGGACGGTGTTTTGTCTATGTATCCACACATGTAAATGAGTCTTCATTCAATACAATTATAGCATGGATAATAAACTATTATCTTGATACAGGAATTATAATAATAACTATTCATTTATTATTGCCTCTAGGGCATAATTCCAACATCCCCATCAAAACTAACTCCATTACATGATAGATCTCATCCTACTCATCACCGCCCAGGCCCAGGCCCAGGCCCCAACAAGCCCAAGGCATGGAGATAAGGCCCAGGCCCTCCTAGGCCCACGAAAATTCTACGTATCTCAGGCCCAGGCCCTCCCAACGCAGAAATCCCGAAAGCCCTAAGCCCTCTGAAAGGCCCTTGATATTGTAATGAAAGTACATGTCCAGAAAAATAAACAGAATAAGATAGCAGCACAGCAGCACCAAAACAACTGTAAAGTGCATTGTCTTCGCATCAAATAGTATCAAAACATTCCAGCTTTGAGTTTGTAGAAACATAAGTGCATAAATGTATTATTACATGCCAGATGGGCAATTCATAGAACTCTAAAAAATGTCTAGCTACTTGAGCATCATATCTAACATTTTTCAATGCATTTGTTCCATCATCATTTGTTTCAGATTTCAAGAAAAAATTATTCATTGTTGATTGATCAGTCTTATGCTGCGCTTCAGTGTGCCTAAGGAGATGAGACGTACCATGTCTAGACTTAGCTGACAACTCAGCGGTGCAATGGTTGCACTTAGCTATAGTAATGGCATCACCATCTTTGGATATCTTGGTGAAGTCCAACCATACTTTTGACTTCCGTCTGCAACTTTTAGAGGAGGCAGTGCACTGCGGCTGTGCTTTCGTTGTAGGCTGCTGCTGTGCTTCGGTTGTAGGTTGTTGTTGTCCTGCAGATTGTCCATTTTTTGAACGTCCACTAGATGCTGGCTTCTTCCCCTTTGAACTTGCAGTTTTCTGCCGTACGCGAGGAGGATTTGGAGGTACAATAAACAACTCCATCTCACCCTCATGACCTTCTAATTCTTCAGGATGATAATCTGGTTCATCACCCTCTAGGCCTTCTATTTCGTGCGGATCCATGTCAAATCTATATCAACACCAATAAAATCTATATCAACATCAAGAAATCTATATCAACAGCAGCAACTATAACTATTCATGTACACCAGCAAGAAACTACCTTCATGTACAACAGCAAAATCACCTACTATTGTTCTATGTACAACAGCTAAATCATCTATATCACACTTATATTCATCTATACCAGCAAGAAACTAGTACAACAGCAAAATCATCTATCATTGTTCTATGTACAGCAGCAAAATCATCTATCATTGTTCTATGTACAGCAACAAAATCATCTATATCACCTTGGTGGAGGAGACCGGCTTGGTGGAGGAGATGTGGCGACCGACGGGGCTTCGTGCGGCTTGCTGAAGAAGATGTGGCGACCGGCGGGGCTTCGTCCTGCTCCGTGCAGCAGTAGTTGTGGCGACCGACGAGCAGACCGGCGAAGGGCGCGGTGGCTGGAGCCTGAAGATGTGGCGACCGGCGACCGGCGAGAAAGAGGCGAGGGGCTGGACCGCTGGAGAGGCAGACGGCCGCCGGCGCTGTAGTTGGACGGCCGACGATGCAGGCTAGCTTGGAGATGGATCGGCCGCTGTTGGGGAACGTCGCATGGGAAACAAAATTTTTCTTACGCGCACGAAGACCTATCATGGTGATGTCCATCTACGAGAGGGGATGTGTCATCTACGTACCCTTGTAGACCGTACAGCAGAAGTGTTAGTGAACGCGGTTGATGTAGTGGAACGTCCTCACGTCCCTCGATCTGCCCCGCGAACCGTCCCGCGATCAGTCCCACGATCTAGTGCCGAACGGACGACACCTCCGCATTCAGCACACGTACAGCTCGACGATGATCTCGGCCTTCTTGATCCAGCAAGAGAGACGGAGAGGTAGAAGAGTTCTCCGGCAGCGTGACGGCGCTCCGGAGGTTGGTGATGATCTCGTCTCAGCAGGGCTCCGCCCGAGCTCCGCAGAAACGTGATCTAGAGGTAAAACCATGGAGATATGTGGTCGGGCAGCCGTGGCAAAGTCGTGTCAAATCAGCCCTAAAACCTCCGTATATATAGGGGGAAGAGGGGGAGCCTTGCCTTGGGGTCCAAGGACCCCTAAGGGTTTCGGCCGAGCCAAGGGGGGCAGCCCTCCCCTTCCAAACCGAGTCCAACTAGGTTTGGAAGGAGGAGTCCTTCCCCCTTTTCCCACCTCCTCTTTTTTTCCTTTCTCTTTGATTTTTCTTCCTATGGCGCATAGGGCTCTTTTGGGCTGTTCCAGCCACCCCCAAGGCCTATGGGTTTCCCCGGGGTGGGTTGCCCCCCGGTGAACTCCCGGAACCCATTCGTCATTCCCGGTACATTCCCGGTAACTCCGAAAACCTTCCGGTAATCAAATGAGGTCATCCTATATATCAATCTTCGTTTCCGGACCATTCCGGAAACCCTCGTGACGTCCGTGATCTCATCCGGGACTCCGAACAACATTCGGTAACCAACCATATAACTCAAATACGCATAAAACAACGTCGAACCTTAAGTGTGCAGACCCTGCGGGTTCGAGAACTATGTAGACATGACCCGAGAGACTCCTCGGTCAATATCCAATAGCGGGACCTGGATGCCCATATTGGATCCTACATATTCTACGAAGATCTTATCATTTGAACCTCAGTGCCAAGGATTCATTTAATCCCGTATGTCATTCCCTTTGTCCTTCGGTATGTTACTTGCCCGAGATTCGATCGTCAGTATCCGTATACCTATTTCAATCTCGTTTACCGGCAAGTCTCTTTACTCGTTCCGTAATACAAGATCCCGCAACTTACACTAAGTCACATTGCTTGCAAGGCTTGTGTGTGATGTTGTATTACCGAGTGGGCCCCGAGATACCTCTCCGTCACACGGAGTGACAAATCCCAGTCTCGATCCATACTAACTCAACGAACACCTTCGGAGATACCTGTAGAGCATCTTTATAGTCACCTAGTTACGTTGCGACGTTTGATACACACAAAGTATTCCTCCGGTGTTAGTGAGTTATATGATCTCATGGTCATAGGAACAAATACTTGACATGCAGAAAATAGTAGCAATAAAATGACACGATCAACATGCTACGTCTATTAGTTTGGGTCTAGTCCATCACGTGATTCTCCTAATGACGTGATCCAGTTATCAAGCAACAACACCTTGTTCATAATCAGAAGACACTGACTATCTTTGATCAACTGGCTAGCCAACTAGAGGCTTGCTAGGGATAGTGTTTTGTCTATGTATCCACACATGTATATAAGTCTTCATTCAATACAATTATAGCATGGATAATAAACGATTATCATGAACAAAGAAATATAATAATAACTAATTATTATTGCATCTAGGGCATATTTCCAACAGTCTCCCACTTGCACTAGAGTCAATAATCTAGTTCACATCACCATGTGATTCCAACGAATCCAACACCCATATAGTTATGGGGTCTGATCACGTCTTGCTCATGAGAGAGGTTTTAGTCAACGGTTCTGTAATTTTCAGATCCGTGTGTTCTTTACAAATCTTTATGTCACCTTATAGATGCTTCTACTATGTGCTATTCGGAAATACTCCAAATATCTACTCTACTATACGAATCCGTTTCACTACTCATAGTTATTCAGATTAGTGTCAAAGCTTACATCGACGTAACCCTTTACGACGAACTCTTTAACCACCTGCATAATCGAGAAAAATTCCTTAGTCCATCAGTTACTAAGGATAAATTTTGACCGCTGCTAGTGATTTAATCATGGATCACTCTCTGTACCTCTCAACAGACTTGCTGCAAGGCACACATCAGGTGCGGTACTCAGCATGGCATACTTTAGAGTCTACGGCTAAGGCATAGAAGACGATCTTCGTCTATTCTCTTTATTCTGCCGTGGTCGGGTTCTGAGTCTTACTCAAATTCACACCTTACAACGCAACCAAGAACTCCTTCTTTGCTAATCTATTTTGAACTCCTTCAAAACTTGTCAAGGTATGCATCTTGCTGAAACTTCCATTAAGCGCTTTCGATCTATCTCCATAGATCTTTGATGCTCAACGTTCAAGTAGCTCAATCCAGGTATTCCTTTGAAAACTCCTTTCAAACAACCTAGTATGCTTTACAGAAATTCTACATTACTTCTGATCCACAATATGTCAACCACATATACTTATGAGAAATTCTATAGTGCTCCCACTCACTTCTTTGGAAATACAAGTTTCTCATAAACCTTGTACAAACCCAAAATCCTTGATCATCTCATCAAAGTGTATATTCCAACTCCGAGATGCTTGCACCAGTCCATTTAAGGATCGCTAGAGCTTGCATACTTGCTAGTATCATTAGGATCGACAAAACCTCATGGTTGTATCTCATACAATGTTTGCTCAAGGAAACCGTCGAGGAAACAATGTTTTGACATCCTACATGCAATATTTCATAAATAATGCAGCAACTACTAACATAATTCTAACAGACTTTCAGCATCGCTACGAGTGAGAAAGTCTCATCATAGTCAACTGTTTGATCTTGTCGGAAACATCTTTGCGACAAGTCGAGCTTTTCTTAATAGTGACTTATCACTATCATCGTCTGTCTTCCTTTTAAAGATCCACCCTTACTCAATAGTTCTATGACCATCAAGTAGTTCTTCCAAAGTCTACACTTTGTTTTCATACATGGATCCTCTCTCGTATTTCATGGCTTCCAGCCATTTGTTAGAATCCGGGCCCACCATTGCTTTCTCCATAACTCGTAGGTTCACTGTTGCTCAACAACATGACCTCCAAGACACGGTTACCGTACCACTCTGCAGTAGTACGCGACCTTGTCAACCTACGAGGTTTGTAGTAACTTGATCTGATGCTCGATGATCACCATCATCAGCTTTCACTTCAATTGGTGTAGGCGCTACAGGAACAACTTCCTGCGCCCTGCTACACACTGGTTGAAGTGATGGTTCAATAATCTCATCAAGTTCTACCACCCTCCCACTCAATTCTTTCGAGAGAAACCTTTCCTCAAGAAAGGATCCGTTTGTAGAAACAAACACTTTGCTTTCGGATCTGAGATAGGAGATGTACCCAACTGTTTTGGATATCCTATGAAGATGCATTTATCCGCTTTGGGTTCGAGCTTATCAGACTGAAACTTTTTCACATAAGTGTCGAAGCCCCAAACTTTCAAGAAACGACAGTTTAGATTTCTCTAAAGCTCAGTCTATACTGTGTCATCTCAACGGAAATACGCGGTGCCCTATTTAAAGTGAATGCAGTTGTCTCTAATGCATAACCCATAAACGATAGTGGTAATTCGATAAGAGACATCATAGCATGCACCATACCAAATAGTGCATGGCTATGACGTTCAGACACATCATCACACTATGATGTTCCAGGTGGCATGAACTGCGAAACAATTTCCACATTGTCTTAACTGCGTACCAAAATTTGTAACTCAGATATTCATTTCTATGATCATATCGTAGATCGTTTATCCTCTTGTTACGACGAACTTCACTCTGAAACAGAATTGAACTTTTTCAATATTTCAGACTTGTGATTCATTAAGTAAATACTCTTGTATCTACTCAAAACATCATTGAAGTAAGGACATAATGATATCCACTGCGTGCCTCAGCACCCATTGGACTGCATACATCAAAATGTATCACTTCCAACAAGTTACTATCTTGTTTCATCTCAATGAAAACAAGGCCTTGCTCATGTGGTATGATTAGCATGTCACTAGTGATTCAAAATCAAGTGAATATAAAGATCCATCAGCATGGAGCCTCTTCATGCAATTTATACTAACATGACTCAAGCGGCAGTGCCACAAGTAAGTGGTACTATCATCATCACCTCGTATCTTTTGGCACCAATATTATGAACATGTGTAACACTACGATCGAGATTCAATAAACCATTGAAGGTGATTATTCAAGCAAATAGAGTAACCATTATTCTCTTTAAATGAATAATCGTATTGCAATAAACACGATCCAATCATGTTCATGCTTAACGCAAGCACCAAATAACAATTATTTAGGTTTAACACCAATCCCGGTGGTAGAGGGAGTGTGCGACGTTTGATCATATCAACCTTGGAAACACTTCCAACACGTATCGTCACCTCGCCTTTAGCTAGTCTCCGTTTATGCCGTAGCTTTCATTTCGTGTTACTAATCACTTAGCAACCGAACCGGTATCCAATACCCTCGTGCTACTAGGAGTACTAGTAAAGTACACATCAACATCATGTATATCAAATATACTTCTTTCGACTTTTGCCAGCCTTCTTATCTACCTAGTATCTAGAGTTGCTCCGCCTGAGTGACCGTTCCCCTCATTACTGAAGCACTTAGTCTCGGGTTTGGGTTTAATCTTGGGTCTCTTCATTAGTGCAGCAACTGTTTTTCCGTTTCACGAAGTATCCCTTCTAGCCCTTGCCTTTCTTGAAACTTAGTGGTTTTACAAACCATCAACTATCGATGCTCCTTCTTGATTTCTACTTTCGCAGTGTCAAACATCGCGAATCGTTCAAGGATCATTGTATCTATCCTTGATATGTTATAGTTCATCACGAAGCTCTCACAGCTTGGTGGCAGTGACTTTGGAGAACCATCACTATCTCATCTGGAAGATTAACTCCCACTTGATTCAAGTGATTGTCGTACTCAGACAATCTGAGCACACGCTCAACGATTGAACTTTTCTCCTTTACTTTGTGGACAAAGAATCTTGTCGGAGGTCTCGAACCTCTCAACAAGGGCACGAGCATGAAATCACAATTTCATCTCTTTAGAACATCACTTATGTTCCGTGACGTTTCAAAACGTCTTCGGTGCCTTGCTTCTAAGCCATTAAGTATTTTGCACTGAACTATCGTGTAGTCATCAGAAACGTGTATGTCGGATGTTCACAGCATCCGCAGACGACGCTCGAGGTGCAGCACACCGAGTGGTGCATTAAGGACATAAGCGTTCTCCGCAGCAATGAGGACAATCCTCTTCAAAGTTTGCTACTATCAACTTTCAATTAAATTTTCTCTAGGAACATATAAAAACAGTAGAGCTATAGCGCAAGCTACATCGTAATTCGCAAAGACCATTAGACTATGTTCATGACAATTAGTTCAATTAATCATATTACTTAAGAACTCCCACTCAAAAAGTACATCTCTCTAGTCATTTGAGTGGTACATGATCCAAATCCACTATCTCAAGTCCGATCATCACGTGAGTCGAGAATAGTTTCAGTGGTAAGCATCTCTATGCTAATCATATCTACGTACCCTTGTAGACCGTATAGTAGAAGCGTTAGTGAACACGGTTGATGTAGTGGAACGTCCTCACGTCCCTCGATCCGCCCATCGAACCGTCCCGCGATCAGTCCCACGATCTAGTGCCGAACGGACGGCACCTCCGCGTTCAGCACACGTACAGCTCGACGATGATCTCGGCCTTCTTGATCCAGCAAGAGAGACAGAGAGGTAGAAGAGTTCTCCGGCAGCGTGACGGCGCTCCGGAGGTTGGTGATGATCTCGTCTCAGCAGGGCTCCGCCCGAGCGCCGCAGAAACGCGATCTTGACGTAAAACCGTGGAGATATGTGGTCGGGCTACCGTGGCAAAGTCGTGTCAAATCAGCCCTAAAACCTCCGTATATATAGGGGAAGAGGGGGAGCCTTGCCTTGGGGTCCAAGGACCCCTAAGGGTTTTGGACGAGCCAAGGGGGGCAGCCCTCCCCTTCCAAACCGAGTCCAACTAGGTTTGGAAGGAGGAGTCCTTCCCCCTTTTCCCACCTCCTCTTTTTTTCCTTTGTCTTTGATTTTTCTTCCTATGGCGCATAGGGCTCTTTTGGGCTGTTCCACCAGCCCACTAAGGGCTGGTGCGCCACCCCCAAGGCCTATGGGCTTCCCCGGGGTGGGTTGCCCCCCCGGTGAACTCCCGGAACCCATTCGTCATTCCCGGTACATTCCCGGTAACTCCGAAAACCTTCCGATAATCAAATGAGGTCATCCTATATATCAATCTTCGTTTCCGGACCATTCCGAAAACCCTCGTGACGTCCGTGATCTCATCTCGGACTCCCAAAAACATTCGGTAACCAACCATATAACTCAAATACGCATAAAACAACGTCGAACCTTAAGTGTGCAGACCCTACAGGTTCGAGAACTATGTAGACATGAGCCGAGAGACTCCTCGGTCAATATCCAATAGCGGGACCTAGATGCCCATATTGGATCCTGCATATTCTACGAAGATCTTATCGTTTGAACCTCAATGCCAAGGATTCATATAATCCCGTATGTCATTCCCTTTGTCCTTCGGTATGTTACTTGCCCGAGATTCGATCGTCAGTATCCGTATACCTATTTCAATCTTGTTTACCGGCAAGTCTCTTTACTCATTCCATAATACAAGATCCCGCAACTTACACTAAGTCACATTGCTTGCAAGGCTTGTGTGTGATGTTGTATTACCGAGTGGGCCCCGAGATACCTCTCCATCACACAGAGTGACAAATCCCAGTCTCGATCCATAGTAACTCAACGAACACCTTCGGAGATACCTGTAGAGCATCTTTATAGTCACCCAGTTACGTTGCGACGTTTGATACACACAAAGTATTCCTCCGGTGTTAGTGAGTTATATGATCTCATGGTCATAGGAACAAATACTTGACACGCAGAAAACAGTAGCAATAAAATGACACGATCAACATGCTACGTCTATTAGTTTGGGTCTAGTCCATCACGTGATTCTCCTAATGACGTGATCAAGTTATCTAGCAACAACACCTTGTTCATAATCAGAAGACACTGACTATCTTTGATCAACTAGCTAGCCAACTAGAGGCTTGCTAGGGACAGTGTTTTGTCTATGTATCCACACATGTATATAAGTCTTCATTCAATACAATTATAGCATGGATAATAAATGATTATCATGAACAAAGAAATATAATAATAACTAATTATTATTGCCTCTAGGGCATATTTCCAACAGCCGCCGCTGCCATGTAGCACACGCAGAGGAGAAAGGATAGAAGGGCTCGAGTCGCCGGACCGCTCGAGCCTGGTGGAGTCGTGGTCTCGTGGAGTCTAGGGTTTTCTTCGGGCCATGTAGCACTTGGGGTGTTGATTGTTTGCTACAAGAGGGCCGGCCGGGCCGATTTTTGCTCTATTCTTGAAGCCCAGGCCCTGCCCCAATAACTGCTAGGGCCTAATTTTCAGGCCCAGGCCCGGCCCAATGATCAGGCCACGCCCTCCGAGGCCCCGTTTTCTCGGGCCGGGCCGGGCCGGAAATGGCCAGATATACCGCCCAGCGAGCCTACGAATAGATTACTCACGAACGATGAAGAGCTTCATGGAATTGGAGAGGGAAGAAGGTTGATGATGATGATGGCGACGATCTCCTTGATCCGGAGCCCAAAACGGACTCCAGATCTGCCCTCCAGGGCAAGAACGGGATGCGGCGGCGCCTCTGGATCGAAAATGCGATGAAATATTTTCTCTTGATTTTTTTCGGGACGAAAGGGAATATATAGAGCTGAGTTTGGAGGCGGCGGAGTCTCGTGGGCCCCACAAGCCCTGACGGCGCGACCTGGGGGGGGGGGGGTGGTGGCCGCGGCCACAGGGCTTGTGGCCCACTGGCTCACCCCCTCCGGTGGATCTTTGCGCACGTATTTTTCATATTTTCCAGAAATATTCTCCGTAAATTTTCGGGACGTTCCGAGAACTTTCATTTCTGCACAAAAACAACACCATGGCAATTCTGCTGAAAATAGCGTCAGTCCGGGTTAGTTCCATTCAAATCATGCAAATTAGAGTCCAAAACAAGGGCAAAAGATTTTGGAAAAGTAGATACGATGGAGACGTAATCTACTTTGCCAAACTCTTTTGCCCTTGTTTTGGACTCTAATTTGCATGATTTGAATGGAACTAACCTCGACTGACGCTGTTTTCAACATAATTGCCTTGGTGTTATTTTTGTGCAGAAACCAAAGTTCTCCAAACGTCCTGAAAATCTACGGGGAGCAGTTTTGGAAAATATAAAGAATATCTGCGCCAAGTTCCACCTGAGGGGGTGGGCCAGTGGGCCACAAGCCCTCGCTCCGCCACCACCCCCTGGTGGCGGTGGGCAGGCTTGTGGGGCCCACACGGCTCTGCCGCCCCCAATCCCAGGTCTATAAGATCCCTTTCGTCCCAGAAAAAAATAAAAAGAGAAGTTTTCGCCGCGTTTACGATACGGAGGCGCCGCCACCAGATGTTCTTCATGTGGAGGGCACATCTGGAGTCCGTCTTGGGCTCCGAAGAGGGGAAATCGTCGCCATCGTCATCATCAACCTTCTTCCCTCTCCAATTCCATGAAGCTCTTCGTCGTTCGTGAGTAATCTATTCGTAGGCTCGCTGGGCGGTGATGAGTAAGATGAGATCTATCATGTAATCGAGTTAGTTTTGATGGGGATTGATCCCTAGTATCCACTATGTTCTGAGATTGATGTTGCTACTACTTTGCCATGCTTAATGCTTGTCACTAGGTCCCGAGTGCCATGATTTAAGATCTGAAATTATTATGCTGTCACCAATATATGTGTGTTTTAGATCCGATCTTGCAAGTATGACGACACACGGAATGCATGCCTACATCACATTGACGAACGGGAGCTAGCCACATATCTCTCCGTGTTATAGCTGTTGCATGATGAATATCATCCAAACAAATCACCGACCCATTGCCTATGAGTTTGTCCTACTGCTGCTGTTACTTGTCTTGCTTTGCTGCTGCTACTACTGTTGCTACTGCTGTTACTTGTCTTGCTCTGCTGCTACTACTGTTGCTACTGCTGTTACTTGTCTTGCTCTACTGCTACTGTTGCTACTACTGTCGCTTGCTACTGTTGCTACTTGCTACTGCTGTCACTACTGCTTTTCCTTGCCGCTGCTATTTCTCGTTGCACCGCCGTTACTCGCTACTTTGCTGTTACTACTTTGCTTGCATATGCTAATCTTTCAGGTGTGGTTGAATCTGACAATTCAACTGCAAATACTTGAGAGTATTCTCTCACCTCCCGTCGTGCGAATCAAAAAATTTGGTTCGAATACTCTACCCTCGAAAGCTGCTGCGATCCCATGCGCTTGTGGGCCGTCAACAACATTCTTCTAGTTTCGATTGCCGAAGAGTTCTAGCAGCATTCTTCTGGTGCTGTTGCAAAGGGGAAGAACAGTTGGCATCACGTATCAACTCCCCCAAGCTTAAAACCTTGCTTGTCCTCAAGAAACTCAGTTGACAAACTGAAAGAGAAAGAAAAACTTTGACAAACTCTGTTTGATCTTGTTGTTGCAACTATGTCTAACTCATAACCAGAATTTCAGCAAGATCACAAGTTAACCACATAAGCAAGTGACACAAAGGTCTCACGGTAAACTAATATCAATGGCATAATCAACTAGCGAGCAAATAATAATGAGTTTCAGATACCAACAATTCAATCAAAACAAGCATGAAGCAATATGAATAGGTGGTATCTCGCTAGCTCTTTCTGAGACCTCAAAACATAAATGCAGAGCACTTCCAAAGATCAAGGGTTGACTAAACATTGTAATTCATAGCAACGAAGATCCAGTCATAGTCATACTCAATACCAATCAAAAGCAAAGCATAAAAATGACAGAGGTGCTCTCTAATTGGTGCTTATATAAGAAGAGGATGACTCAACAGGAAAATAAATAGACAGGCCCTTCGCAGAGAGAAGCATTGATTTAGAGAGGTGCCAGAGCTCAAGCTTTGAAAACAGAGATAATAATTTTGGGTGGCATGCTTTCGTTGTCAACGCAATGACCAAGAGTTCTCAATATCTTCCATGCTATTCATGCTATAGGTGGTTCCCAAACAAAAAAGTAAAGTTTTAACTCCCCCACCACCAATCAATCACACTCCACGGCTAGCCGAATCCTCGTGTACCGTCCATACTAACATCAATCCGGGGGGAGTCTTGTTTTACAGTTATGTTTTCGATTTAAGCGTGGAATTGGGCATTCCAATTACCGGCTCCTTTCTCGTGAATGATAGTGAATAAACACATGTCGAGGATAACACGCCTAACATGGAAGATACCAATAGCCCCCTGTCACCACATGAGCGGTTCGGGCATGCAAAACAGATTATTTCTTGAAGGTTTAGAGAATGGCACATGCAAATTTACTTGGAACGGCAGGTAGATACCGCAAATAGGTACGTATGGTGGACTCTCATGGAAAAACTTTTGGTTTTATGGAAGTGGATGCACAAGCAGTATTCCGCTTAGTACAAGTGAAGGCTAGCAAAAGACTGGGAAGCGACCAACTAGAGAGCGACAACAGTCATCAAGATGCAATGAGTTTGACTAACATTGAGTGCAAGCATGAGCAGGATATAAATCACCATGAACACGAACATAATAGAGGCTATGTTGATTTTGTTTCAACTACATGCATGAACATGCGCCAAGTCAAGCCACTTGAATCATTCAAAGGAGAATACCATCCTATCATACTACATCATAGTCATCTCAAAATCTATGTTGGCATTCAAGACAAACCATTATAAGCTCCTAGCTAATTAAGCATGGCATCTAAAACTATGATCTCTAAGTTGTCATTGCAAACATGGTTCTCTCTCAACAAAGCTGAATCTGGGACAACAAGCTAGTCATATTTACAAAAACAAAATAGATAGAGTTCGTACCAGCTTTTCCAGTCTCCGTCACTTCATCATATATCATCATTATTGCCTTTCACTTGCACGATCGAACGATGTGAACAATAATAAGAGTGCTCGTACATTGGACTAAGCTGAATATGCAAGCAAACACAAAGGAGAAGACAAAGTAATATGGCTCTTTGAAAGCTAAACAGGTATGCATGCAAGAGCCACTAAACATTGTAACCAATATCTTCTACCTTGACCCAAAGAAAAATAAAACTATTTACATGGGAAAGCTCCCAACAAGCAAAAGAAAAAAGGAAAATCTTTTTGGGTTTTCTCAAAAGGACACAAAACAAGAAAACAAGAAAACGAAAATAAACTAGCATGGATAATACAATGGCAAAGTGTAGACACCAACTAACAAAGTGAAAACATAAGCATGAATGTACAGTTGGTGCAAACACGTACTCCCCCAAGCTTAGGATTTTGGCCTATCTTGGTGTACTCCCAAGGACGGTCCTGGCGAAACCCAAAATCATAATCGGGGTTATACGGGAGCGCTGCAGCCACTGCCTGAATAGCTGCCTCACGGAGACGAGCAGCTATCGCCTCCCTCTCATACTCCTCTGCCTCTCCTCTGGTTATGTAGTATCTCCGTTTTACCTGAAAGTCAAAGAAAGCAGGAGCAGGAAGGGTAATATGGAAAACACGCTGCCGGTTAAATATCAATCGGTATAGGAGGGATTCATCATCCCTCTCAAGGAACTGGTAGCGTGTCATCGCGACGCGGTCAAGGAAAGCTGTATGGAGCGGGGGATCTCCTGCGCGGATGTGTACTCCAAGAAAATTTGCTATGCGAGTGGCATAGATGCCGCCAAAGAAATCCCCACCAATAGCATTCTTATTCAGCCTCCTTGCTATAATAGCTCCCATGTTGAAGCTTTTGTCACCGTCACTGCGCTCTTAAGGATACTAAGGTCGGATGCGCATAGGTGACAATGTTCAACCTTGTCGTTAATGCATCTACCTATGAAGAGGGCAAAGTAGTGCAAGGCAGGGAAATGAATGCTTCCTATGGTAGCTTGCGTGATGTCTCTAGTTTCTCCAACAGTTATACTAGAGACAAAATCTCTAACCGAAGACTTAGCAGGATCAGTAAGACTACCCCCATCGGGTATCTTGCAAATCCTATTGAAATCCTCCAAATCCATGGTGTAGGATTTATCATACAGATCAAACAGTATGGATGAGTCATGGCCAACTGAAAATTTAAATCTACGCACGAAAGAGGCAGTGAGCATAGCATACTGTCACATTTATCTGAGAGGAATTCTTCTAACCCGACATTGCGGACAAGTGTATCAAACTCATCCTTGAAGCCTGCTTCGATCATGAACTCATCGAAAGGCCATTCACATGGTTGTACCGGTGCGTCCCTTAGTTGATAAGGATCGTGCTCCCAAATAGAAAGACGGGGACCCTTCTTACTTGAGGAAGCACCATGAAACTTCCTCCTGAACATAATTTATTTTTGCTAAAATTTTTGAAGTTCAAGAGAAAAGTGAATAAAGACCAACCATACCTTGTAGCAACTACTCCTACTAGTGCCTAGAGACCATATCACGCGCTAAAACTACTTGGGTCCAGCTAAAATCAACATTTCAAGCTCAAGAACAGGGTCACCAAGGTAGCAAGAATACGCGAAGGATAAATCACTTGAGTAGAAACTAATTGGACCAATGGAGGAGTCACTTACCAAGGAGTAATTTCCCCAAAACGGTTCGGAGAATGGTGCTTTGAGCAAGGAGATCGAAAATCACAGCCAAATGAGCAAGAACACGGGTTTGAGCTGCGAGACGATTTTTTCTGGAGGTAGAAGAAGAGGATGGGAGCTGGAATGAGTGGAGGGGGTCCCTGTGGGCTCCACAAGCTTGGTGGACGCGACCAGGGGGAGCCCGCGGCGTCAGGGCTTGTGGCCCACTGGTGTGGCCCCCATGCCAGCTCTGAGTCCCAGTATTTTTCAAATATTCCAGAAAAAATCATACTAGATTTTCAGGACCATCGGAGAACTTTTATTTTCGGGGTACTTTTCTCCGGGACGCTAAAACAGAAAACAGGAAAAACTAAACTAAATCTATCATTTTTCTTCTAAGCAACAGAAAGTGAAAGCTTAAAACAAAGGTATGTGACTTTTTGATTCATCCATTTCATGGTCATCGAAAGAAATCCGTCAATGGGGTTGATCAAATCCTCATGACAAAAGTTTTTCAAATCGCAGAAGGAAACAAAGAATTCTCGAATAGCCACTAAGTCACCTCAATGGGGATATGAATCTCCCCAACAAGCAAATCATACTTCATCTTAACACGAGGAATAGGGCATTCAAAGCTCCCAATAAGAATCGATGAAGTTTTTTCTATAGCATTGATGCAATGTACTTGATATCGTTTCTTCGGAAAGTGCACTGTATGCTCATTACCGTTGACATGGAAAGTGACATTGCCTTTGTTGTAATCTATAACAGCCCCTACAGTGTTTAAAAAGGGTCTTCCGAGGATGACAACCATGGCATCGTCCTCGGGAATATCCAAGATAACAAAGTCTGTTAAGATAGTGGTGTTAGCAACCACAACAGGCACATCCTCGCAAATGCCGAGAGGGAAAGCAGTTGATTTGTCGGCCATTTGCAGAGAAATTTTAGTGGGAGTCAACTTATCCAGTTCAAGTCTACGATAAAGAGAGAGAGGCATAACACTAACACCGGCTCCAAGGTCACATAAGGCAGTTCTTACGTAGTTTCCTTCAATGGAGCAAGGTATAGTGGGCACTCCGGGATCACCAAGTTTCTTAGGAGTTCCACCTTTGAAAGTGTAATTGGCAAGCATGGTGGAGATGTCAAGATTTGGTATCTTCCGTTTATTAGTCACGATATCTTTCATGTACTTGGCATATGGAGACATTTTGAGCATATCAATTAACCGCATCCGTTGAAAGACGGGTCTCAACATTTCAATAAAGCGCTCAAAATCCTCATCATCCTTTTTCTTGGATGGCTTAGGAGGAAAGGGCATAGGTCTCTGAACCCATGGCTCCCTTTCTTTACCATGCTTCCTAGCAGTGAAGTCATTTCTATCGTATATCTTAGGTTGTGGGTTATCAGGATTAACCGTAGGTTCAATCTCCACAACCTTATCATTGCTAGGTTGAGCATTATTATGAACATCGCTGTCCATATTGTCACCAGGTTCACGTTCATCACCAGATTGTGTTTCTGCATCAGACGCAGAAATATCATTTGGTTCTTCAGGTGTGACAGTATTTGGTGAACTGACATGTATGTTTCTGTCATCCTTCTTCTTATTCTTAGGATGACAGGGTGTATCAGCATTAATTCCTTGAGAATCTTGATCAATTCTCTTAGGATGGCCTTCAGGATACAAAGGTTCCCGAGTCATTTTGCCTCCTCTAGTAATGACTCTGACAGAGTTGTCATTTAATTCATTAAGCAAGTCATTCTGAGCTTTAAGTATTTGTTCTACCTGAGTAGTAATCATAGAGGCATGTTTACTCAGAAGCTTCAGATCATTGACATTTCTGTCTACACAAGCACTTAAATGACTAAGCATACGAGTACTTTGTTCCAATTGTCTGCTAACATAATCATGGAAACTCTGTTGTTTGGCAACAAAGTTGTCAAATTCATCAAAGCATAGGCTAGCAGGTTTATCAAAAGGAATATCACTCTCATCAAACCTATGCAGAGAATTTACTTCTACTACCTGTATCGGGTTATCGAGACCATGGATCTCTTCGATAGGTGGTAGATTTTTGACATCTTCAGATCTAATGCCTTTCTCTTGCATAGATTTCTTGGCTTCTTGCATATCATCGGGACTGAGGAATAGAATACCTCTTTTCTTAGGAGTTGGCTTAGGAGGTGGTTCGGGAATAGTCCAAGCATTATCGTTGATCAAGATGTTATTCAGTAGAATCTCAGCTTGTTCTACAGTTCGTTCCCTAAAAACACAACCGGCACAACTATCTAGGTGGTCTCTAGAAGCATCGGTAAGTCCGTTATAGAAGATATCAAGTATCTCGTTCTTATTAAGAGGGTGATCAGGCAAAGCATTCTGTAGCTGGATGAGCCTCCCCCAAGCTGGTGGGAGACTCTCTTCTTTGTGTTGAGCAAAGTTGTATATTTCCTGCAAGGCAGCTTGCTTCTTATGGGCAGGAAAATATTTCTCACAGGAGTAATAGACCATATCCTGGGGACTACTCACACATCCAGGAGCAAGAGAAGTGAACCAGGCTTTAGCGTCATCCTTTAGAGAGAAAGGAAACAACTTAAGGATATAGTAGTAGCGGATCTTCTCCTCACTAGTGAAAAGGGTGGCTATATCGTGTAGTTTGGTAAGATGGGCTACGACCGTCTCAGACTCATAACCGTGGAAAGGATCAGATTCGACTAGAGAGATTATCTCAGGGTCGACAGAGAATTCATAATCCCCATCGGTGATAAAGATAGGTGAAGTGGCAAACTTCGGGTCGTATTTCATCCTAGCTTTCAGAGATTTTTTCCTTCCACTTGAGAAGTAATTTCTCAGCGTCATAGGCATCCTTACACGCAAGAAAATCCTCAGCTACCTCTCCCTCCATAACATAACCCTCAGGTATATCAGGCAATTCATATCTAGGAGAGCTAGATCTAGCAGGAGCAAAAGCAGGTTCTATCTCAATAGTATCGGAAGTTTCAGAAGCATCACGATCATTGGTAGTAACTCTAGCAATATGAGCATCAAGGAATACCCCTAGTGGCATATCAGGCAAAGTAGTATCTCTAGCAGTATCAAGCATAACATCATCAGGCAAAAAAGCATCTCTAGCATCATCAGGCAAAGCAGTATCAAGCATATCATCATGGATAGCAGTATCAGGCATAGCATCTCTAGCAGTATCAGGCATATCATCTCTAGCAGTATCATGCATAGCATCTCTAGCAGTATTAGGCATAGCAGCATCATAAGCATCATCAAGCACAGGCGACATATCAAGATTTCTAGCAGGAGGTGGTGTCGCAAACTTACTCATAACTGAAGGTGAATCAAGTGCAGAGCTAGATGGCAGTTCCTTACCTCCCCTCGTAGTTGAGGGCAAGACTTTGGTTTTTGGATCTTTTAGATTCTTCATAGTGATCAACAGATATAAATCCCAAGTGACTCAGAGAATATAGCTATCCTTCCCCGGCAACGGCGCCAGAAAAATGCTGTTGACGTGCAACTATTCCTGACTTGATGCCTCACTGGCAACATAGCCAGAAAAGAGCTGCTCCCAGTTGCTCAACAATTAGCAATTGTCTTGCAATGGCCCCACCAGCGTGTGGGATCGCGACAGTTTTTGAGGGTAGAGTATTCAACCCAAATTTGTTGGTTCGCACGACGGGAAGTGAAAGAATATTCTCAAGTATTAGCAGCTGAATGTGTCAGATTCAACCACACCTGAAAGATTAGTGTCTGCAAGCAGGATATAAGCAGCAAAAGTAGTATGATAGCAACGGTGCCAAAAACGATCTGTTGACAAGGCAGACTATTCCTAACGGTTGTATCAACGGGGCCATAAAAGTATTGTAGCAGGTAGTAGAAGAGTAACGAGTAACATCAGTGGCAAGGAACAACAGTAGTGACAGCAGTAGCAAGTAGCAACAGTAGCAAGTAACAACAACAACAAGTAATAGTAGCATCAATAGTAGTGGCAGCAGCAGGAGGACAAAGGAAGTAACAGTAGCAACAAGTAACAGTAGCAACAACAGTAGCAACAACAACAGAGCAAAGCAAGTAACAGTAGCAGCAAGTGACAATGGCAGTGGGACAAACTCGTAGGCAATGGATCGGTGATTCGTTGGATGACATTCATCATGCAACAATTATGACATGGAGAGATATGTGGCTAGCTCCCGTTCGTCAATGTGATGTAGGCATGCATTCCGTGTGTAGTCATACGTGCTTAGGGAAAAGAACTTGCATGACATCTATTGTCCATCCCTCCCGTGGCAGCGGGGTCAAAATGGATACTACGGGATATTAAGGTTCTCCTTTTAATAAAGAACCGGACCAACACATTAGCAGTTGGTGAACACATGAACTCCTCAAACTATGGTCATCACCGGGAGTGGTTCCGGTTATTGTCACTCCGGGGTTGCCGGATCATAACACATAGTAGGTAACTACAACTTGCAAGATCGGATCTAAAACACACATATATTGGTGGCAACATAATAATTTCAGATCTGAAATCATGGCACCCGGGCCCTAGTGACAAGTATTAAGCATGGCAAAGTAGTAGCAACATCAATCTCAGAACACAGTGGATACTAGGGATCAATCCCCATCAAAACTAACTCGATTACATGATAGATCTCATCCTACTCATCACCGCCCAGCGAGCCTATGAATAGATTACTCACAAACGATGAAGAGCTTCATGGAATTGGAGAGGGAAGAAGGTTGATGATGACGATGGCGACGATCTCCTTGATCCGGAGCCCAAAACGGACTCCAGATCTGCCCTCCAGGGCAAGAACGGGATGTGGCGGTGCCTCTGGATCGAAAACGCGATGAAATCTTCTCTCTTGATTTTTTCGGTACGAAAGGGAATATATAGAGCTGAGTTTGGAGGCGGCGGAGTCTCGTGGGCCCCACAAGCCCTAACGGCACGACCTGGGGGGTGGCCACGGCCATAGGGCTTGTGGCCCACTGGCTCACCCCCTCCGGTGGATCTTTGCGCAGGTATTTTTCATATTTTCCAGAAATATTCTCCGTAGATTTTCAGGACGTTCCGAGAACTTTCATTTCTGCACAAAAAACAACACCATGGCAATTCTGCTGAAAACAGCGTCAGTCCGGGTTAGTTCCATTCAAATTATTCAAATTAGAGTCCGAAACAAGGGCAAAAGAGTTTGGAAAAGTAGATACGATGGAGACGTATCAACCCCTCAAGATACAACCCGCTTGTTGGCGATGAATGCCAGCGGGGGCTTCCCAGGGATGCTTGGCAGCATAGACTGCATGCACCAGGAGTGGAAGAATTGCCCTACTGCTTGGCAAGGGAAGTATAAGGGCCATGTTAGGGCTTGGAATGTCATACTTGAGGCCGTGGCCTCACAAGATCTCTGGACCTGACACTATTTTCTCGACATGGCCAGATCACATAATGATATCAACATGCTTCAACGCTCGTTGGTGTTTGCAAGGCTTGCGGAAGGCAACAACCCACCGGTGAATGTTATCATCAATAACCATAAGTACGACAACGGATACTACCTGGGTGATGATATCTATCATCAGTGGGCCACTATTGTGAAGACAATCTCCGATTCTATCGGAGAGAAGAGGAAAATATTTGCCGAAGAGCAAGATAGTGCTAGGAAGGACGTGAGTGTGCCTTTGGTGTTTTGCAATCTCGTTGGGGCATCGTTCGGTACCCTGCTAGGACTTGGGGCACCAAGAACCTATGGGAGGTGATGACATTTTGTGTGATTATGCATAATATGATCGTAGAAGATGAGCATCCGGAATGTATCTACGATCAAGGGTTGAGTTTCAGGGTGAGACTGTTGTGCCTGAGCATGAAGGAGCGACAACGTTTGAACAATTCATCCAATTTCATTATGTAATGTATGATTATAAAACTCACATGCACCTGGAAAATGATTTGGTTGAGCACATGTGGGCTCATGTTGGCAACCAATAGATGTATTCTTTTTCATATGTATTTGAGACAATTTAATTTTTATTCGGTTTGTAAATTTATATTATTTATTTGAAAACTATGCTTTATTTGGTTGTGAAACTATGTTATTTTTTATATGTCTGCTTGTCAAATAATGCAAAACGTGTGTATATCTGTTGAAAAAGGACGGTCAGCCGACCACGCCGGCAAATATGGGTCGCTGGCATTGGACGCACCGCATACCCAAATCTTAAACTGGACGGACGCTGAGTGGGCGGCCGACCCAAACGGACAAAAAACAGACAAAAGCGTTGCTCGTTTGGGTCGGCGCATTGGAGTTGCTCTAACCCTTTTAGAGTGAGTCTATTCTAACAAAGTACTAAAAGTTTTATTCTATCAATAATTTTTTATTCTACGAACATTGGACGCACATTAGAACATATAAAAAACCCGAAACCAGCCCACCTCACCCACACCCCCACCCCACCCACGCACAAACCACCCCACCCGCAAAGTCTCTTTTACCGGAGCCGGGATCTATAGAGGTCTTCCCACCAATAAGGTGCTGCCACATCTAAAGTTATGGGATAATGTGCATATGTATATGAAAGTATTCACTGCAAAAGGTCTCTTGTATTTTCGATTTTAGTCTAATCAAGGTCAGAATGATGTAGTACTTCCTCCGTCACAGTTTATAAGGCATGCACGTGTACCTAGGTCGTCAATTTGATTTATATAAAATATATTGTTTAACATAAAAAATATATCATTAAAAAATAGAACATCTAAAGTTTCTAATGATATATTTTTTGTAATATATGTCTCTCATTAAGTTGGTCAAATTGACGACCTAGATACATGTGCGACACTTATAAACTCAAACGGAGGAAGTACCTTTTAAGAGAAATGGTACGCATGCATGCATGCACAATCTCTCCTCTCTCGCACACAAGTCCATTCATTTTATCTTTGTTTAAATTTTTAGATAGACAATATCTCTAACAATAATTTTCATTATTAAATTTTTATGTATATTCAAATTCCTGAACATGTGATCTGTAGAACAAGATCAATTATGCATATATTTAAATTAGTTTAAGTTTTTCTATTTTAATCATATCAAAACTTAAATTTAACTTTGAAATAGATTTTAGGGAAGTAATTTCATATTTTTAATACATATCTCACTGAAATAACTAGTTACAAATATATCTTTTGTAAATGAGTGTAATTTGTTTTTTGAAACTAGTGAAATTCATGAAATCTATCATTTGGAATGAGTGAAATCAGTTTTTTGAAACGAGTGAAATCTATCACGGACATGGCGCACGAGTTCATCATGGAGTTGGGCGGCCAACTTCGCACCTCGCTTCAACTTCCAAGGTCCTCCGCGGTGGAGATGGTGGAGCGCGCTGATACGTCTCCAATGTATCTACTTTTCCAAACTCTTTTGCCCTTGTTTTGGACTCTAATTTGCATGATTTGAATGGAACTAACCGAGAGTGACGTTGTTTTCAGCAGAATTGCCTTGGTGTTATTTTTGTGCAGAAATAAAAGTTCTCGGATTGACCTCAAAATTTATGGAGAATATTCTAGAATTAATAAAAAGTTACTGGCGAAAGAATCTACCGGAGAGGGGCTACCCCGAGGCCACAAGCCTGCAGGGCGCGCCCCCTAGGCCGTGTCCCCTAGTTTGTGGGGTCCCTCAGGCTCCACCGGGCCGCGCCCCATAGCTTGTGGGGTCCGTGAGGCTCCACCGACCTCGTTTCCACTTCTATATATTCCTATCCCGGGAGGAAAAAAATAAAAAAGGAGAGTTCATCGCGTTTTACGATATGGAGCAGCCGCCACCTCCTGTTCTTCCTCGGGATGGCAGATCTGGAGTCTGATTTGGGCTCCGAAGAGGGGAAATCGACGTCTTCGTCATCACCAACCATCCTTCATCACCAATTTCATGATGCTCTCCATCGTTCGTGAGTAATTCCATTGTAGGCTTGCTGGACAGTGATGGGTTGGATGAGATCTATCATGTAATCGAGTTAGTTTTGTTAGGGTTTGATCCCTAGTATCCATTATGTTCTGAGATTGATGTTGCTATGACTTTGCTATGCTTAATGCTTGTCACCAGGGCCCAAGTGCCATGATTTCAGATCTGAACCTATTATGTTTTCATGAATATATATGTGTTCTTGATCCTATCTTGCAAGTTATAGACACCTATTACGAGTTATGATCTGCATCCCTAGATATGTGTTCTTGATGCTATCTTGCAAGTTATAGACACTTATTACGAGTGATGATATTGCTGAATCTGATGAAGCTGAACACTATAATTCACGTGCTAGACCTAGCTCTCCTAGATATGAATTGCCTAATATACCCGAGGGTTATGTTTTGGAAGGAGAAGTATCTAGGGACTTTCTTTCTTGTAAGGATAGAGATGATCTTAAGAAATTGCTATGGAAGTGGAAGGAAAAATCTTTGAATGCTAGAATGCAATATGATCCCAAGTTTGCTACTTTGTCTATCTGTGTTACTGATAAGGATTGTGAATTCTCTGTCGATCCTGAGTTAATTAATTTGGTATAATCTGATCCTTTTCATGGTTATGAATCTGAAACTGTTGTGACACACCTTATTAAATTGAATGATATAGCCACCCTATTTACTCATGAGGAAAAAATTCGTTATTACTATATTCTTAAGCTGTTTTTGTTCTCATTAAAGGGTGATGCTAAGATCTGGTTTAATTCTCTTGCTCCTGGTTGTGTGCGTAGTCCCCATGATATGATTTATTACTTGTCTCAAAAATATTTTCCTGCCCATAAGAAACAAGCTGCCTTGCAGGAAATATTTAACTTTATGCAAATTTAAGAAGAGAGTCTCCCACAAGCTTGGGGGAGGCTTCTCCGGTTACTTAATGCTTTGCGTGATCACCCTCTCAAGAAAAATGAAATACTTGATATGTTTTATAATGGACCAACCGATGCTTCTAGGGACCACCTAGATAGTTGTGCTGGTTGTGTTTTCAGGGAACAAAGTGTTGAACAAGATGAACTACTATTTAATAATATATTGAGCAATTATAATGATTGGACTACTCCCGAACCACCTCCAAAAAAACTCCGAAGAAAAGAGGTATTCTATTCCTCAGTCCTGAAGATATGCAAGAGGCAAATAAATCTATGAAAGAAAAAGGTATCAAAGCCGAAGATGTTAAGAATCTACCACCTATTGAAGAAATACATGGTCTTGATAACCCGACACAGGTAGTAGAGGTAAATTCTTTTTGTAGATTTGATGAAAGTGACATTACTTATAATAAGTCTGCTAGCCAATGCTTGGATGAATTTGATAATTTTGTTGTTAAACAAGAAAATTTCAATGCTTATGTTAGTAGGCAACTGAAGCATAATGCTTACATGCTTGATCGCTTGGGTGATTATGTGAGTAGAACTATCAATGATCTTAGGCTTATTTGTAAACATGCTTCTATGGTAACTACTCAAGTAGAACAGGTACTAAAGGCACAAAATGGTTTGCTCAATGAGATGATTAGTAAGAACAATGATCATTCTGTTAGAGTTGTGACTAGAGGTGGTAGAATGACTCAGGAACCTTTGTGTCCTGAGGGCCATCCTAAGATAATTGAGAAATATTCTCAGAGAGTTAATATTGACGTACCTGGTCCTTCTAATAAAAGGAAAAACAATGACGATAGGACTTTGCATGCTGCTAGTGAACCTGTTATAGAATCACATGAAAACCCAAATGATATCTCTATTTCTGATGCTGAGACACAATCTGGTAATGAACATGAACCTCGTGATAATATTAATGATGATGTTCATGTTGATGCTCAACCTAGTAATGGCAATGATGTGGAGATTGAACCTGCTGTTGATATTGATAACCCACAACCTAAGAATAAGAGATATGATAAAATAGATTTTGTTGCTAGGAAGCATGGTAGAGAAAGAGAACCATGGGTTCAGAAACCCATGCCCTTTCCTCCTAAACCATCAAAAAAGGATGATGAGGATTTTGAGTGCTTTGCTGAAATGCTGAGACCTGTCTTTTTACGTATGCGCTTAACTGCTATTCTGAAAATGTCTCCTTATTATAAGTACATGAAAGATATTGTTACAAACAAAAGAAAGATACCAGAAGCTGAGATCTCCACCATGCTTGCTAATTATACTTTTAAGGGTGGAATACCAAAGAAACTGGGAGATCTCGGAGTACCTACATGCTCTATTAAAGGAAACTACGTTAGAACTGCTTTATGTGACCTCGGAGCTGGTGTCAGTGTTATGCCTTTCTCTTTATATCATAGACTTGATTTGAATAAGTTGACACCTACTGAAATCTCCATGCAAATGGCTGATAAATCAACTGCTTTACCCATCGATATTTGTGAGGATGTGCCTGTTGTGGTTCCAAACGTCACTATCCTAAGGGACTTTGTTATTCTTGATATTCCCGAGGACGACAGTTTGTCGATCATCCTTGGTAGACCCTTTATGAATACTACACGGGCTCTTATTGATTGCAACTAAGGCAACATCACTTTTCATGTTAGTGGTAATGAGCATGCGGTACACAAATTCAAACATTTACTATTGGAGACTTTAAATTCCCTCTCCCTACTGCCAAGAAGAAATATGATATACTTATTGTTGGGGACATGCATATCCCCGTTGAGGTAACCTAGTGTTATTCGAAAGTTCTCCGGTTCCATGTCATTTGAAAAAAGTTTGTCAATAAGACTTGATCAACCTTATTGATGGATTCTTTTTGATGGGCATGAGATGGGTAAATTTAGAAAGCACCACCTTCTGTACCCAACCTTTATTTTTTGTTCCTTAGTTTCAATTTAGTAAAAATGCTATTATTTCTTTGCTTTCCGTTTTATCCGTCCAATAGAAAAAATGACCTGAAAATAAAAGTTCTCAGAACGCCGTGAAAGTTTAGTATGATTTTTTCTAGAATATTTAAGAAATTTTGGCACTAAGAATTCATTAGGGGACTACATGAGTGGGCCACAAGCCTGCAGGGCGCGGCCATCCCCTGGGCGCGCCCCCTGGCTTGTGCGTCCCACGTGGGGCCCCTTCACTTATTCCAGTACCCATCCACTCCTTCTTCCTCCAGAAAAAATCCCACCATTGCTCAAACCCGTGTTTTAGCTCATCTTGCTGCCGTTTTCGATCTCCTTGCTCAAAGCTCCATTTGAAAACTATTTTAGGGGATTGTTGATTGGTATGTGACTCCTCCAATGGTCCAATTAGTTTTTGTTCTAGTGCTTTATGTATTGCAAAATCTTTCTGCCATGGTGACCTTGTTCTTGAGCTTGAATGTCAAATTTGTAGGGTCCCAAGTAGTTTTGATGCATGATATATCTTCTAGGCACTTGAGGGAGTAGTTGCTATAAGCTTTGATTGAGTTCTGTTCATTTTTATGTGGAGTTACGAAAAATTTCAGATTTATTTTTGAGAGAAAGAAAATATGAGGAGATTGTTGAGAGGCTCTTCAAGTCGGGGTTTTAAAGAAAATGAAAATGAGAAGCCTAGATACAATATTCCTCGCGCCGAGGAAGTTCGACCGTGTGAATGTCCAAGTGAGGCATTCTTGAGGGCGGCCGAAATTTATGAAGATTTCTACTACCTAGGAGAAAATGCAGGCATCACCGATTTCCTCAACGATAAGTGTGACCAGTATCTCCTACTTACTAATACTTTCGTGCAAAATTTTCACTTTTATCCTAGGAAGAATCCTCCCATGGTAGAATTTCATTTATATGATGTGCCTAAGGAAATGTCACTTTATGATTTTTGCAATGTTTGCAACATACCTTTTGAGGGCAGCATCACTGAACCACGTCCTAGAGACATGGAGGATTTTATTGCCGCAATCACTGTAGGGGAAGAGAGAGGGGTGTCAAAGGCAAGAGCGGCCAACACACACTTTCCTGTTCTACGTTACTAGTCATTATTTGCAGGGAGATGTTTAGTTGATCGCGACGAGAGTGGAAGCCTCAGTGCTCCCGACCTCACTATTCTGCTCCACACTTTATTTGCTGATATAACTTTTAGTTTGGGTGCTATAGTGGCCCAACAGATGAACTTAAACCGTTCGAAGGGCCCTATATATGGAGGTATCTATGCATCTCGTTTAGATAAACACTTGGAGATACCTATTAGGCTTGACGAGGAAGAGGAAATGCAACTTCCTATAAAATATCTAGATTATGATAGGATGGTAGCACATGATTTTATTAAGAAAGACAATAATAAGAGGCTGCTTTTTAACTCAGTATTTAGTCAGGGTACTAGTGAGATTATTACTTTGCCTGCTTCTTCTTTGTTCGATATCCATTCAGGCAGGTACACTATTATGCCCGAGGACATTTACAATTATTGGGGCCTGTCGCAACCCCCAACACCTGAGCCTGCACTAGCTCTCGATCAGTATCAGGTTCCAATTTTTTCAGTGGGAGCCGCAGGAGCTCGCAAACCAATGGAACCCTCACTATCCGCCAGAGTATCCAGGAGATGGTTATTTCCAGCCATGGCCTTAGACCAACTTAGGCCAAAATCCTAAGCTTGGGGGAGTATGTATTTCTCACCGACATTACATTCATGTTCACACACTCATTCCAGTTGTCGGTGTTCATACTTTTTCCTTGTATCATCCATGGTAGTGTATTTCTTACTTTTGTTTTGTTCTTGTGTGTTTCATTAACCTTGAGAAAATCCCCCCAAAAAATTAGTTCTAGCTTTACCTTCTGGTTTGTTTAGTTGTAGTGTTAAAAGAAAACCCAATTTTTTCGTTCTTCTTTTGCTTGTTGCGGGCTTTCCCGCGTAAATAGTTTTTCTTTCTTCTTTGGGCCGCAAGGAGAATACCATGATGACATGCTGAGTGGCTCTCATATTCATTATCGTTTACCTATCAGAGAGTCCATATCACCTTGTCTTCTTCTTTGAGTTATTGCTTGCAGATTCCAGCTTAGTCCAATGCATGTGCACTATTATTATTATTTTTCACACCCTTCGGTCATCCAAGTTAAAGGCAATAATGATGATATATGATGAAGTGATGGAGATGGAGAAAAGCTGGTATGAACTCGAGCTATTTTGTTTTTGTAAATATGATTAGCTCATCGTTCTAGATTCAGCTCATTATGGATTGAACATGTTTGCAATGAAAATTATAGATTATAGTTAATTATGCCATGCTTAATTAGATAGGAGTGAATAACGGTTTGTCTTGAGTGCCAACATGCATATCAAAATGGTGGTGATGTAGTATGATAGAATGGTATCCTCCTCCGAATGATTCAAGTGGCTTGACTTGGCACATGTTCACACATGTAGTTGAAACAAAACCAACATAGCCTCCATGATGTTTATATTCATGGTGATTTATATCCTAATCAAGCTTGCACTTAATGTTGGTTAATCTCAAAGCATGTTTATGACTATTTTCGCTCTCTAGTTGGTCGCTTCCCAGTCTCTTGCTAGCCTCCACTTGTACTAAGCGAGAATACTGCTTGTGGCTTGTGCATCCATTTCCATAAATCCAAAGTTGTTCCGTATGAGTCCACCATACCTACCTATATGCGGTATTTACCTACCGTCCCAACTAAGTTTGCACGTGCCATACTCTAAACCTTCAAATAAGTATTCTGCTTTCTATCCCCGAATCGCTAATGTAGTGACTAGGGGCTGTCATTATCTTCCATGCTAGGTGGGTCATTCTCAAGATATGTGTTAATTCACTATCATTCACGAGAAAGTGGCTGGTAATCGGGATGCCCAGTTCCATGCTCAAAAGTCAAATCGAATTTAATGAAACAAAACTCCCTCAGGATTGTTGTTTGTATGGACGGTACCCGTGGATTTGGCTCACCGTGGAATGTGATCGATTGGTGGAGGGGGAGTAAGAACTTTACTATTCTATTTGGGAACCGCCTATAATGTATCTACCATGGAATATATTGAGATTTCTTAGTTGTTATGTTGACAATGAAAGCATACCACCCAAAATTTTGCTTCATCCCTATTTTAAAAGCTCGAGCTCTGGCACCTCTACAAATCAATGCTTCCCTCTGTGAAGGGCCTATCTATTTTACTTTACCGTTGAGTCAACCTCTTCTTATGAAAGGGCACCAGTTAGAGAGCACATCCGTCATTTGTATGCTTTGTTATTAATTGATATTGAGTATGAGTATGACTGGATCTCTTTTACCATGAATTACAATGTCTAGTGAGTCCTTGTTCTTTGGAGGTGCTCTCCATTTATGTTTTACGATCTTAGAAAGGGCTAGCGAGATACAAGTTTATCATATTGTATTATGATTGTTTTGATAAAATTGTTGCCATCCAAGACTTATTATTATTGCTCCCTAGTTGATTATGCCATTGATATAAGTAAATATGAAACCTAAATATTATTGCGAATATGGTTAGTCTATAATCTAAGCTGAAAATCTGAACATAAGTTAGACATATTTACAACAAGAAGATCAAACAGAGTTTGTAAATGTTTTTCTTTATCACTTTTAGTTTATCAACTGAATTGCTTGAGGACAAACAAAGGTTTAAGCTTGGGGAAATTGATACTTCTCCAACGTATCTACTTTTCCAAACTCTTTTGCCCTTGTTTTGGACTCTAGTTTGCTTGATTTGAATGGAACTAACCCGGACTGAAGCTGTTTTCAGTAGAACTGCCCTGATGTTATTTTTGTGCAGAAATAAAATTTCTCGGATTGTCGTGAAAATTTACGGAGAATATTTCTAGAATTAATAAAAAGTACTAGCGAAAGAATCTACCGGAGAGGGGCCACCCCCAGGCCACAGGCCTGCAGGGCGCGGGTCCCCTAGGCCGCGCCCCCTGGCTTGTGGGGTCCCTGAGGCTCCATCGACCCCGTTTCCACTTCTATATATTCCTATTCGGGGAGGAAAAAAATCATAAAGAAGAGTTCATCACGTTTTACGATATGGAGCCGGCGCCACCTCCTATTCTTCCTCGGGAGGGCAGATCTAGAGTCTGATTTGGGCTCCGGAGAGGGGAAATCGACGCTGTCGTCATCACCAAGCATCCTTCATCACCAATTTCATGATGCTCTCCATCGTTCATGAGTAATGCCATCGTAGGCTTGCTGGATGGTGATGGGTTGGATGAGAGCTATCATGTAATTGAGTTAGTTTTGTTAGGGTTTGATCCCTAGTATCCATTATGTTCCGAGATTGATGTTGCTATGACTATGCTATGCTTGATGCTTGTCACTAGGGACCGAGTGCCCTGATTTAAGATCCGAACCTGTTATGTTTTCATGAATATATATGTGTTCTTGATCCTATCTTGCAAGTTATAGACACCTATTACGAGTTATGATTCGCACCTTCTAGGGTGACAATAACTGGGATTTTTTCCGGTGATCACCGTAATTTGAGGAGTTAATGTATTCACTAAGTGCTAATGCTTTGGTTCGGTTATCTATTAAAAGGAGGCATTAATATCCCTTAGTTACCATTAGGACCCCGCTGCCACGGGAGGGTAGGACAAAAGATGTCATGCAAGTTCTTTTCCGTAAGCACGTATGGCTATATATGGAATGCATGCCTACATCACATTCATAAATTGGAGCTAGTTCTGCATCACCCTATGTTATGACTGTTGCATGATGAATGCCATCCGACATAATTATCCATCACTGATCCATTGCCTACGAGCTTTCCACATATTGGTCTTTGCTAAGTTACTTTTCCGTTGCTATTGTTACAATCACTACAAAACTGCTACTTTTACGTTTGTCACCGTTATCATTACTTCCATACTACTTTGCTACTAAATACTTTGCTGCAGATATTAAGTCTTTCAGGTGTGGTTGAATTGACAACTCAGCTGCTAATAATCGAGAATATTCTTTGGCCCCCTTTGTGTCGAATCAATAAATTTGGGTTGAATACTCTACCCTCGAAAACTGTTGCGATCACCTATACTTGTGTGTTATCACACGCCCTCTCGTTTGTGGCTGCAGCCAGACGACTGCTACAACATGCCTTCCTCGGTGGCGATGGAATTCACCCCATGGCTTCTTGTACCTGGCGACGGGGTGGAAATCGTTCACCCGGCTTGAAGGAGGGCCATGTCCTCTACTTTAAGTTCGACGGGGCCACCACGCTCTTCGTGAAGATCTTTGGGAGAAACGGCGACCGAGCGAACTACTGCATGGAAAGCGGCAGCAACAGTTGCAGTTCCTCCAACGATGACGGCAACAACAACACTTCCTCTGGGAGCTACGTCCGTGACGTTTCCCCATGTGCCTGCGTCAAGGTGGAGGTCTCAGACTAGGCAGAGGTGGTGTCAAGGCCGACATCCTGTAAGCGATGCTTGAGGCCGAGGCCCTTGCAAAAAAAAAAACCGGGCTTCCCCCATGAGGGCATGTAAGAAGGAGTACCACCCGTGTGCCTTAAGCTAGTATTTGCCAAAAAATGAATTTTCTCTCGGCGCTCTTTGGTATGCCCACTCCCTTCCGTGAGATTGCTTTAACGCTCTGCACCACTAGGATCCAGCCCCTGAGTCGAGGGCATCTGAGCCGCGTGAGTCCGTCAGCCCGACTTTCCAGAACACGCCACGCGGTGGTCACGACCTACAGGGGCGCACACGGCGCGAGGTCATGTCTCCTCGATGCTTCTCGTCCAATCTTGTATCTAAGCGCCCACATCACGGGTCCCTTCGCAGGGTTCTCCCATCCGTGTCCTGGGTTTTTACTTGCCCTTGTGCCCTATATTGGAAGGGCCCGACCCCCTCTGTATCTCAACCATTGCTAGCGCTTTGCCAAGTTGGCAGCCTGCTGCCCTCCAGGCGTGCCTCTTGAGGCCTCTCGGGTGATTTGTCCTGAAGAAGGATCTCACGCACATAGGCTCCATTCGAACGAAGTGTGCTTGCGAGCGTGATTTGGGCGCCACGCGAGGAGACCAAACACCAAGTGACTTGGTGGGGGAGGGGGAGGGGGCGTGCGCAAGAGTAGGCCCGCGAGCCCGGGCTGCCCCCCATTGCCCTTTAGTGCTGCTCAGGCTGAGCCGAGCACGACCCCCGGTCCATCCCCCGCTCACATGGGGGTTGAAGGTCGGTTGGCGGGCACAAGCCGCGTATGCCACGACTCGCCCCAAAGTTGGTGTGTCCTACGAGGCGCCTTCGGTTGTTTTATCCACCAGCATGGAGCATGGGGCTTCCACTAGGCGTGGGCATGGTCGCGACTGGACCGTATTCCGCCAGCATTTAGCATGGGGCTTCCACTAGGTGTGGGCATGGCCGTGTTTTGACCGTATTCCGCCACCACGGAGCATGGGGCTTCCACTAGGTGTGGGCATGGTCGCGGTTTGACCGCATTCCGCCAGTGTGAAGCATGGGGCTTCCACTAGGCATGGGCATGGTCTTAGTTCGACCGTATTTCGCCAGTGGAGCACGGGGCTTCCACTAGGCGTGGGCGGGAGTCCTCCCGAGGCCAAGGAGTGGCACGCTGGGAGGCTCTGGGTGTGTACAACCCCAACTCATTATTACGTGGGAGGGTTATGAGCAAAGACTTCGAGGGTTCGAGGCGCGCGACCCAGAAGCTGCTTGGGGTGACCGTTCTCCTGCGAGGACCATGCCGAGGGGGCGGCGTGGGGGCTCGCGAAGCACAATGCACCCTTTGCCATGATTCTTAGGGAAACACGCGTGAGGTGGCCGCCCCGAGACTATGTCACGACGCATAGGGCGTCGGGGGCACGAGCGCGTCGGCGCTAGCAGGCCTGGCCTGCCCTTGCGAGGGTGACACCAAGGGTCCTCATGAGGTGCCATACATGAGGCCTGTCCCGCAAGGCAGATCTCAGTCCCTTGGATTTACCGGTGCCGTCGGGAAAGACCCGGGCACAGGTGCCATGCCCAGCCCCCAGTCACAAGGTGGCCAGAGGGGAACCACAAGAACGCAGTAATTTCAGATGACATGGATACATCAAACACAAGATTTAGGTGAACAACATAAATTTAAGCGAATGATAATTAGGTTTGATAATAAAACAAAAAGCAAGGGCACTATGAGGATGAAACCTTGCCGACTCGATGCAAGCGCAACCCGGTGGGTGCCTTAATTCAACAACCAAAAAGTCACGTGGAAATCAACTCGTTGTGGTCGTCGGCAGGGCAGGGCATGGAAGCTCTCCACCCCGAGTCGGCCTGTGCTTGGGATCTTCAGGGCTCGCCAGAACTTGATGACTCGCGCGACACCGCCGAGAGTCGCCCTAGACTTTGGAAGGTGTCGGTAGTGTTACTCATGCCAAAGGGCATGCGGACGTGGCCGACGATGGTGGTCTAGCTCGCGCGAGTGCGTGCCGGCCAGAAGGGGTCTCGAGATTCGTCCCTGTTGTGGTCTGTGACATTACCGCACATGCATACATTGTCATTCTTCTCGGGGGTGGCGGTCATGAGGGTGGAGCGTCGCGGGCCACACTCGCCGCGCATGGATCGAGCCTCCAGCATCTTGTCGATCTGTTGGGCGAGGAACTCTTGTGCCCCTGGTGCCTAGTGTCGCACCTCACGCTCATGGGGGCGCACGTCTAAGCATGCCTGCATGTGGTGCCCAAGCACCTCCTTCGTCATCCTGGTCAGGTCGGACGGTTTCCAGGTGGAAACCCCCAAGCCCATCCCGAAGGAGGCGCCGGGCGCGCCTTCCTATGCCAATGGAGGCTGGTGTCGGTCGCAGGCGCAGGGCTCGCGGTGCCGGCATCAGATGGTGCATTCCTGGCATCGGTGGAGCCTGGGCGGGCAGTGCCTGCTTCTTCCTCGGGGGCGTTGCCTGGCGGGGGCCAACGACTCCCTTGCCATCCGAATGCTCAACCGGGCACCTTTGAATGCGCGCTCGAGGGAACGGGCTGCATCCTTTTCGTCGCAGGCGATGGTGATGACGCCGCTGCAACAAAGCATCTTGAGGATGTTGTAGCCATGGTGTGTTGTTCCCATGAACTTGGCGAGTGCTGGATACCCCAGGATTGCGATGTGCGCCACATCGAAATCAATAAGCTCGGTGTGGTAGTAGTCGCGTGTGCTGAAGGTCACACGGAGGCGGACTTGCCCCAGGGGAAGAATGGAACCATTGGTCACTCCTGAAAATGGCCCGGTAGGCATCAACTGGTCGTAAGGCACGTGAAGTGTCTCGAAGGTCTCGACCGAGAGCACATTGAGACCCGCTCCTTCGTCAATTATGGTCTTGGTGACCGACACATTGTTGATGGTGGGGGTGCACATCATAGGGAGCGCGCCCGTGGCGGTCGTGGACCAGAGGCTGTCCTTGGAGTTGAAGGTGATGGCGTACTACAACCACTTGAGGGGTTGTATGGCTTCTGGCTACGGGAGGGCCACGTTCACTTCCTGAGAAAACTGCTTAAACAAGCGGGTTTGAAGCAGGGGCATGCGCTCTGCCAAGGATGCAGGCTACCACGCGAGGCTCCTGGTACCCCTCGGCATCCTCTTCGCGCCGGTTGTCGTGGGCCCTCCTGGGCAGCGGTGGCAGCGGTGGAAGAGTCGCGTTGTCTTGGGGGAACACCTCGCGAGGCTGCTCGCGCCAAGCGTCCTCGCGAGGCTGATCGCGCCAAACGTCCTCGTGAGGCTGATCGCGCGAGGCCTGCCGAGGGTTGCAATTGCAAGCATCCCACTTGCCACCTCCGCAGCCACCACCACGGCTGGCGCCGCTATCACTACGGTCCGGGCACCGGGCGGCACGCTCGTCGCGAAGGGACCTGAGCTCCTCACATTCATCGATGCTGTGAGTGCGTACGTTGTGGAAAGCGCAGAGTGGGCGGCGGTCGTTCTCGGGGACATCACGGTCGCTGCCACGCTTTGGTTCAGGCTCTGCAGCGAGCACCGCTGGGCCCTTGCGCTTGACCTCCTTGGCCTTTGCCTTGTCGTCATCAGGTGCCGCGTCGAGGTCATTGGGGTTGTCGTAGATGAATATGCGTCCTTCTTCAGCCTTGGCGCACTTGTTGGTGATGTTGAACAACTCCTGGGCGGTGCTCAAGCTATCGTTTATAGCAAGCTTTTCACACATGTGGACGTGTGTAACTCCATTGGAGAACGCCATGATGATGGCCTCATCCGAGGCGCGTATAATCTTTTTGCGCACCTGGCTGAGGCGTTGGATGTATTTGCGCATGGTCTGCCCCAGGCATTGCTTCACAAATCGTAGATCGTCAACGAAGAGGGGGCGGTCGTGTGTGCCCTTGAAGTTGGTGACGAATTGCTCGTAGAGTCCGCTCCACGAGGAAATCGACTCCTCGAGAAGGTTCATGAGGCACGGGCATGCACCATCCTTGAGAGCCATGGGGAGCCAGTTAGCCATGACCTTGTTGTCGCCGCCAGCCACCTCGACACTGAGGGCGTAGAGCTGGAGGAACTCTGTGGGGTCGGGGACGCCATCATAGCATGGGGGAAGCTTGGGCTTTAACTTGACGGCCCATACCACCCGATACAACTCATGGGTGAAGGCTCGGGAGCCCACGCTGCTCGGTGGGACGCCGCGAGCGAGCGCGACCCTGTTTTGGCGCCCGACCATAGCGACATCTAGAAAATCTAGTCCTGACGCTGGCGCTCCTGCTCACGAACCTCGCGAGTATCCTGTGGTGGGCGGTAGATGACCCGGCAGCTGGCCTCATGTTGGGCCCGCAGAGGGGCTCCGGTGTGCTGATCAGGCGGGCATGCATCGCGTCGAGGCTCTACCGGGTTGTTATGCAAGGGAGGTGGTGGAAGAGCTTAATGGGCCACATCTCCCGCACGATACGGAAGGGGGCAAAGCGAGCGAGAGGGTGCCGGGGCTTCCCCGGTAGCCGTGACGAGCTCGGTGATGCGGCCCAACCAAGCATCATAGCCGGCGTTCGCATGGCACAAGCGGAGCAACTCTCACGCCATGAGCAGCGCAGCCTGCACGTCCACGTGCTCAAGCTGGGAATTCAAGGAGGGGTCCGTGGCGGTGCGGCCGTCCTGCTGCACGGATGGGCGGAAGGAGGAGTCTTGTTGTTCGTGGCCAACGGGGTCACCGACGGCGGCAGACGCCTCGCCGACGGAGTGGCGGCAGCCGTCGCCGTTATGGCCAACCGGCACGGTATTGGCGATGCGGGATGCCCAACGCTCGACATGAACATGACGGGCATCAACCATCGAGTGGGCGGAGGCAGAACTGGGACGAAACCAAAGAGTCACAACGCACCCCTACCCGACGCGCCATGTTGGGTAACGTAGCAAAAATTCAAAATTTTCCTATGCCATACATAGATCTTCCTATGGAGAAACCAACAACGAGAGAGGGGTGAGAGCATCTTCATACCTTTGAAGATCGCTAAAACATTGCTAGAATGCGGTTGACGGAGTCGTACTCGTTGCGATTCAGATCGCGGTGTGATTCCGATCTAGTGTCGAACCAGGCACCTCCGCGTTCAACACACGTGCGGCCCGGTGACGTCTCCCGCACCTTGATCCAGCAAGGAGGAGGGAGAGGTCGGGGAAGAGCTCCGGCAGCACGACGGCATGGTGGCGATGGAGCTACGGGGTCTCCCGGCAAGCCTTTGCCAAGCACCGTGGGAGAGGAGGGAGAGGAGAAGCAGGGCTGCGCCGAGAGAGAGAGAATTGCTAGTATCCAAAGGCAAAACCCCCAGTATATATAGGGGGAAGGTGATGGAGGCGCAACCCTTAGGGTTAGCACCCCTAAGGGGTGCGGCAACCTCCCAGATGGGAGATGTGGGCGGCGGCCAGGGAGGAGAGGGGGTGTCGCACCCCTAGGTGGGCCTTAGGCCCACCAGCGCCTAGGGTTTCCCCTCCCTCCCTCTCTGGTGCGCCTTGGGCTGGGTGTGGGGGGCGCACCAGGCCACCTAGGGGATGGTTCCCTCTCACACTTGGCCCATGTAGCCTCCCGGGGCTGGTGCCCCTCCCGGTGGGCCCCCGGAACCCTTCCGGTGGTCTCGACACATGGCCGGTGGTGCCCGAAACATTTTCGGCGTCCAAACCCATCCATCCTATGTATCAATCTCTACCTCCGGACCATTCCGGAGTTCCTCGTGACGTCTGGGATCTCATCCGGGACTCCGAACAACCTTCGGTAACCTCGTACAACAATTCCCTATAACCCTAGCGTCATCGAACCTTAAGCGTGTAGACCCTACGGGTTCGGGAGGCATGCAGACATGACCGAGACACCTCTCCGGCCAATAAACATCAGCGGGGTCTGGATACCCATGGTGGTCCCACATGTTCCACAATGATCTCATCGGATGAACCACGATGTCGAGGATTCAATCAATCCCGTATACAATTCCCTTTGTCTATCGGTATAGAGCTTGCCCGAGATTCGATCATCGGTATCCCTATACCTTGTTTAATCTTGTTACCGGCAAGTCTCTTTACTCGTTCCGTAGTACATAATCCCATGACTAACTCCTTAGTCACATTGAGCTCATTATGATGATGTTCTACTGAGTGGGCCACGAGAGACCTCTCCGTCATACGGAGTGACAAATCCCGATCTCGATTCGTACCAACCCAACAGATACTTTCGGAGATACCCGTAGTGCACCTTTATAGTCACCCAGTTACGTTGTGACGTTTGATAAACCCAAAGCAGTCCTACGGTATCCGAGAGTTGCACAATCTCACGGTCGAAGGATAAGATACTTGACATTAGAAAAGCTTTAGCATACGAACAACACGATCTAGTGCTATGCTTAGGATTGGGTCTTGTCCATCACATCATTCTCCTAATGATGTGATCCTGTTATCAATGACATCCAATGTCCATGATCAGGAAACCATGATCATCTATTGATCAACGAGCTAGACAACTAGAGGCTTGCTAGGGACACATTGTGATCTATTTATCCACATATGTATTAATGTTTCCTATTAATATAATTATAGCATGAACAATAGATGATTATCATGAACACGGAAATTTGATAATATCCATTTTATTATAGCCTCTAGGGCATATTTCCAACAGTCACCCACTTGCACTAGAGTCAATAATCTAGTTACATTGTGATGAATCGAACACCCATAGCATTGTGGTGTTGATCGTGTTTTGCTCGTGGAAGAGGTTTAGTCAACGGGTCTGCAATATTCAGATCCGTGTGTACTTTACAAATATCTATGACTCCTCTCTGGACCTGGTCCTGGATGGAGTTGTAGCGGCGTTGGATGTGCTTGGTCTTCCTGTGAAATCTGGGCTCCTTGGCTATGGCAATGGCTCCAGTGTTATCACAGAATAGTGTCATCGAACCTGATGCGCTTGGAACCACTCCAAGGTTGGTGATGAACTACTTCATCCACATCCCTTGATGAGCTGCTTCCGAAGCAGCTATGTACTCTGCTTCACATGTAGATGCTGCCATGACGTCTTGCTTGCTGCTGCACAAGCTCACTGCCCCACCATTCAGAACATACACGTATCCGGTTTGAGACTTAGAGTCATCCGGATCTATGTCGAAGCTAGCATCGACGTAACCCCTTACGACGAGCTCTTCGTCACCTCCATAAACGAGAAACATCTCCTTAGTCCTTTTCAGGTACTTAAGGATATTCTTGACCACTGTCCAGTGTTCCATACCGGGATCACTTTGGTACCTCCCTACCAAACTTATGGCAAGGTTTATATCAGGTCTGGTACACAACATGTCATACATTAGAGAGCCTACGGCTGAAGCGTAGGGGACAATACTCATCTTCTCTCTATCTGCTGCCGTGGCTGGTGACTGAGTCTTACTCAATCTCATACCTTGCAAAACTGGAAAGAACCCCTTCTTCGAGTTTTCCATATTGAACTTCTTCAATATCTTGTCAAGGTATGTACTTTGTGAAAGACCTATGAGGCATCTCTATCTATCTCTGTAGATCTTGATGCCTAATATGTATGCAGCTTCTCCAAGGTCCTTCATTGAAAAACTCTTATTCAAGTAGGCCTTTATGCTCTCCAATAACTCTATATCATTCCCCATCAATAATATGTCATCCACATATAGTATGAGAAAAGCTACATAGCTCCCACTCACTTTCTTGTACAGACATGCCTCTCCATAAACCAGTATGAACCCAAACGCTTTAATCACCTCATTAAAGTGAATGTTCCAACTCCGATATGCTTGCACCAGCCCATAGATGGAGCGCTGGAGCTTGCATACCTTGTTAGCACTCTTAGGATCGACAAAACCTTCTGGTTGCATCATATATAACTCTTCCTTAAGATACCCGTTAAAGAACGCTGTTTTGACGTCCATTTGCCAAATTTCATAATCATGAAAAGCGACAATTGCTAACATGATTCAGACTGACTTCAGCTCCGCTACGGGAGAGAAGGTCTCATCGTAGTCAACTCCTTAAATTTGTCGAAAACCCTTTGCGACAAGTCGAGCTTTATAAATGGTCACATTACCGTTTGCGTCAGTCTTCTTCTTTAAGATCCATTTATTTTCTATGGCTCGCCGATCATCGGGCAAGTCCACCAAAGCCCATACTTTGTTCTCATACATGGATCCTATCTCGGATTTCATGGCTTCAAGCCATTTGTTGGAATCCGGGTCCGCCATCGCTTCTTCATAGTTCGAAGGTTCACCGTTGTCTAACAACATGATTTCCATCACAGGGTTGCCGTACCACTCTGGTGCGGAATGCACCCTTGTGGACCTTCGTGGTTCAGTAGAAACTTGATCCGAAGCTTCATGATCATCATCATTAACTTCCTCTTCAGTTGGCATAGGCGCCACAGGAACATTTCCCCGCATTGCGCTACTCTCTGGTTCGAGAGGAGGTACAATTACCTTATCAAGTTCTACTTTCCTCCCACTTACTTCTTTCGAGAGAAACTCTTTCTCTAGAAAGGATCCCTTCTTGGCAACAAAGATTTTACCTTCGGATCTAAGATAGAAGGTGTACCCAATAGTTTCCTTAGGGTATCCTATGAATACGCATTTCTCCGCTTTGGGTTCGAGCTTTTCTGGTTAAAGTTTCTTCACATAAGCATCGAAGCCCTAAACTTTTAGAAACGACAGCTTAGGTTTCTTGCCAAACCATAATTCATACGGTGTCATCTCAACGGATTTAGACGGTGCCCTATTTAAAGTGAATGCTGCAGTTTCCAATGCGTACCCCCAAAATGATAGCGGTAAGTCGGTAAGAGACATCATAGATCGCACCATATCTAATAAAGTGCGATTACGACGTTCAGACACTCCGTTACGTTGCGGTGTGCCAGGCGGCGTCAGTTGTGAAACAATTCCACATTTCCTTAGGTGTGTGCCAAACTCGTGACTCAAATATTCTCCTCCATGATCAGATCGTAGACACTTTATTTTCTTGTGACGTTGATTCTCAACCTCACTCGTAAATTCCTTGGACTTTTAAAATGTTTCAGACTTGTGCTTCATCAAGTAGATATATCCATACCTACTCAAATCATCGGTGAGAGTGAGAACATAACGATAGCCACCGCGAGCTTCAACGTTCATTGGACCACATACATCAGTATGTATTATTTCCAATAAGTCGGTTGCTCTCTCCATTAGTCCTGAGAATGGAGTTTTAGTCATCTTGCCCATGAGGCACGGTTCACATGTGTCAAATGATTCAAAGTCAAGAGACTCTAACAGTCCATTAGTATGGAGTTTCTTCATGCGCTTGACACCGTATGACCAAGGCGGCAGTGCCACAAGTATGTGGGACTATCATTATCAACCTTACATCTTTTGGTATTCACACTATGAATATGTGTAACATCACGATCGAGATCCATCAAGAATAAACCTTTCACCAGCGGAGTATGATCATAAAACATATCACTCATATAAATAGAACAACCACTATTCTTTGACTTAAATGAGTAGGCGTCTCGCATTAAGCAAGACCCTGATACAATGTTCATGCTCAAAGCTGGTACTAAATAACAATTATTAAGGTTTAAAACTAATCCCGAAGGTAGATGTAGAGGCAGCATGCCGACATCGATCACATCGACATTGGAGCCATTCCCGACGCGCATCGTCACCTCGTCCTTAGCCAACCTCCGTTTATTCCGCAGTTCCTAGTTTGAGTTGCAAATGTGAGCAACATCACCGGTTTCAAATACCCAGGAGCTACTACGAGCGCTGGTAAGGTACACATCAATAACATGTATATCATATATACCTTTGACGTTGCCGGCCTTCTTATCCGCTAAGTACTTGGGACAGTTCCTCTTCCAGTAATCGTTTCCCTTGCAATAGAAGCACTCAGTCTCAGGTTTGGGTCCATTCTTTTTCTTCTTCCCGACAGCTGGCTTACCGGGTGCGACAACAACTTTGTCATCTTTCTTGAAGTTCTTCTTACCCTTGCCCTTTTTGAAACTGGTGGTTTTATTGACCATCAATACTTGATGCTCTTTCTTGATTTCTACTTCTGTAGATTTCAGCATCGAGTACAACTCGGGAATGGTCTTCTCTATCCCTTGCATGTTGTAGTTCAGCACAAAACCCTTGTAGCTTGGTGGGAGAGACTGGAGGATTCTGTCAATTACAGCGTCATACGGAAGTTTGACTCCAAGCTGAGTCAGACGATCGTGCAACCCAAACATTCTGAGTATATGCTCACTAACAGAACTGTTCTCCTCCATCTTACAGCTAAATAACTTGTCAGAGACTTCATATCTCTCGACCCGGGCATGATCTTGAAAAACTAGCTTTAGATCCTAGAACATCTCATATGATCCGTGTTTCTCAAAACGCCTTTGGAGCCCCGTTTCTAAACTGTATAACATGCCACACCTAACTAGAGAGTAGTCATCACTCCGCGTTTGCCAGACGTTCTAAACATCTTGGGCTGCTGCGGAAACAGGAGGGTCACCTAGCGGCGCATCAAGGACATAAGCCTTCTTGGATGCAATGAGGATGAGCTTCAAGTTGCGGACCCAGTCCGCATAGTTGCCACCATCATCTTTCAGCTTGTTTTTCTCTAGGAACACGTTGAAATTGAGGTTGACAGGTGCGTTGGCCATTGGATCTACAATATTTGTAAAGACAACTTTTAGATTAAGTTCATGACAATTAAGTTCACCTAATCAAATTATGTATGAACTCCCACTTAAATCGACACCCCTCTAGTCATCTAAGTGTTGCATGATCCATGTCGACTAACCCCTGTGCGATCATCACGTGAGACGGACTAGTCGTCCATGGTGAGCATCTTCATGCTGATCGCATTCAACCATATGACTCATGTTCGACCTTTCGGGCTCTCGTATTCGAGGCCATGTCTGTACATGCTAGGCTCGTCGAGTAAACCTAAGTGTTTCGCGTGTGTAAATCTAGCTTACACCCGTTGTATGCGAACGTTAGAATCTATCACACCCGATCATCACGTGGTGCTTCGAGACAATGATCCTTCTCAACGGTGCACACTTAGGGGAATACATTCTCGAAATTTTATGAGGGATCATCTTATTATGCTACCGCCGTTCTAAGCAATAAGATGAAAAACAACATAAACATCACATGCAATCATATAGTGACATGATATGGCCATTATCATCTTTGCTCCTTTGATATCCATCTTTGGGCATTGCATGATCATCATCGTCACCGGAGTGACACCATGATCTCCATCATTGTGTTTCCGTGAAGTTGTCACGCCAACTACTACTACAACAACAACTACTACTACTACTACTACTACTACTACTACTACTACTACTACTACTACTACTACTACTACTACTACTACTACTACTACAGCTAACTGTTAGCAATGAAGTAAAAGTAGTAAACACATGGCATTGCATCTCATACAATAAATTAAGACAACTCCTATGGCTCCTGCCGGTTGTCATACTCATTGACATGCAAGTCGTGAATCCTATTACAAGAACATGATCATCTCACACATCACACATGTAACATCACATCCTTTGGCCATATCACATCACATGTCAAACCCTGCAAAACCAAGTTAGACGTCCTCTAATTGTTGTTGCAAGTTTTACGTGGTTGATTTGGGTTTCTAGCAAGAACGCCTTCTTACTATGTGACAGCCACAACGTTGATATGCCAAAGATATTTACCCTTCATAAGGACCCTTTTCATCAAATCCAATCCGACTAGAGTAGGAGAGACAGACACCCGCTAGCCACCTTATGCACAGTGTGCATGTCAGCCGGTGGAACTTGTCTCACGTAAACGTACGTGTAAGGTCGGTCTGGGCCGCTTCATCCCACAATACCGCCGAAAAAGAATAAGACTAGTAGTGGCAAGCAATTGACAAAATCAGCGCCACAACCTTTGTGTTCTACTCGTGCAAAGAATCTACGAAAAAAGAAAACCTGGCTCGGATGCCACTGTTGGGTAACGTAGCAAAAATTCAAAATTTTCCTACGCCATACATAGATCTTCCTATGGAGAAACCAGAAAGGAGAGAGGGGTGAGAGCATCTTCATACCTTTGAAGATCGCTAAGCGGAAGCGTTGCTAGGACGCGGTTGATGGAGTCGTACTCGTTGCAATTCAGATCGCGAAGTGATTCCGATCTAGTGCAGAACCACAACACCTCCGTGTTCAACACACGTGCAGCCCGGTGACGTCTCCCGCACCTTGATCCAGCAAGGAGGAGGGAGAGGTTGGGGAAGATCTCTGGCAGCACGACGGCATGGTGGCGATGGAGCTACGAGGTCTCCCGGCAGGGCTTCGCCAAGCACCGTGGGAGAGGAGGGAGATGAGAAGCAGGGCTGCGCCGAGAGAGAGAGAATTGCGTGTCTCCAAAGGCAAACCCCCCACTATATATAGGGGGAAGGGGAGGGAGGCGCAGCCCTTAGGGTTCCCACCCCTAAGGGGTGCAACAGCCTCCCAGATGGGAGGTGTGGGCGGCGCCCAGGGAGGAGAGGGGGTGGCGCACCCCTAGGTGGGCCTTAGGCCCACCAACCCCTAGGGTTTCCCCTCCCTCCCTCTCTGGTGCGCCTTGGGCTAGGTGTGGGGGGCACACCAGCCCACCTAGGGGCTGGTTCCCTCTCACACTTGGCCCATGTAGTCTCCCCGGGCTGGTGGCCCCTCCCGGTGGGCCCCCGAAACCCTTCCGGTGGTCGCGGCACATTGCCGGTTGTGCCCGAAACATTTCCGGCGTCCAAACCCATCCATCCTATATATCAATATTTACCTCCGGACCATTCTAGAGTTCCTTGTGACGCCCGGGATCTCATCGAACCTCGTACAACAATTCCCTATAACCCCAGCGTCATCGAACCTTAAGTGTGTAGACCCTGCTGGTTCGGGAGGCATGCAGACATGACCGAGACACCTCTCCAGCAAATAACCATCAGCGGGGTCTGGATACCCATGGTGGCTCCCACATCTTCCACGATGATCTCATCGAATGAACCACGACGTCAAGGATTCAATCAATCCCGTATACAATTCCCTTTGTCTATCGGTATAGAACTTGCCCGAGATTCGATTGTCGGTATCCCTATACCTTGTTCAATCTCATTACCGACAAGTCTCTTTACTTGTTCCGTAGTACATCATCCCGTGAGTAACTCCTTAGTCACATTGAGCTCATTATGATTATCTTCTACCGAGTGGGCCACGAGATACCTCTCTGTCACACGGAGTGACAAATCCCGATCTCGATTCGTACCAACCCAACAGATACTTTCGAAGATACCCATAGTGCACCTTTATAGTTACCCAGTTACGTTGTGACGTTTGATACACCCAAAGCACTCCTACGGTATCCGGGAGTTGCACAATCTCACGGTCGAAGGAAAAGAAACTTGACACTAGAAAAGCTTTAGCATACGAACAACACGATCTAGTGCTATGCTTAGGATTGGGTCTTGTCCATCACATCATTCTCCTAATGATGTGATCCCGTTATCAATGACATCCAATGTCCATGATCAGGAAACCATGATCATCTATTGATCAACGAGCTAGCCAACTAGAGGCTTGCTAGGGATACATTGTGATCTATTTATTCACACATGTATTACTGTTTCCTGTTAATACAATTATAGCATGAACAATAGATGATTATCATGAACACGAAGATATGATAATAACCATTTTATTATTGCCTCTAGGGCATATTTCCAACACGCCAAATGTTGGAATCGGGGCTCTAGGGACCGAAGAGGTTCGAACTCTGTGGTGTGCAGGCTCTCCTGTCCTACTCTACCGCGCAACAACAACAGCGACGCTCGAGAGTGTTCGAGCTAAGGAGGAAGAACCGACGACACAGTTGTTACCTAGGTTCAGGCCACCTCGCGTATAAAATCCTGCTCATGCCTGTCTAGATTGCTCGAGAGTGAGGGATAGTACAAAGGCATGTTCTTGCTAATTCTGGGCCTGATCCCCCTTCAGTGGAAGCCTGACCTATCTCATACTGGCCCCAGTCGCCTTCCCGTGAAAACACACAGTAGGAAGGGTCGCCACAACGGCCAGTTTGAAGGGGGACACGATCATAGTCTATCGTGGCAAAAGCAGTCGTCGCCCGCAAAAGGTTACTCCGTGACGCATCGGTGGGCTTGGGGATGACCACCGGCCCTGGCGATTCTCTCGTCCTGGTCTCCTTTCACCAAAGAGGAAAACATTTGGCGATTGCTTTGGGAACCGGCGGCGGCCCTGCCCCCTTAGTTGAAAAGGGGAAAGCCTTCTCATTCGTACCCGCGTGTGCACCTCGTGGCGCTGCCTAGCGCGTGCGCGTCACCCATGTGACACCGCATGGTCATTCGACCCGGCGGGCCACCTTTTCCCGAACAACCCCCCAAGAATCTCGAGGGCTGCCTCTGGGGGTCCCCTCGTGAGGCGGGGCTTGACATGGTGCTCTTCGTCGTCCGTGGGGGTCCTCCTCACGGGAGGGGGGGGGTCCTCTCGAGGATCTTGGCCACGAAGTTTGAAAACTGATCATGGTGGTCCCCGACACGAGTTGTGCTTGGGCCTGCAGGTAGATGGGCTTGGATACCGCCGGTCCGACGGGACCGACATTGCCATTGCCCAAAGCTTGAGGGAGGCAATGCATTTCCGACGACTTCTCCATCGCTAGCGCTCGCCTTGTTTCGGCGACATCTGGATCCGGGCACCGCCGTCCCTTACCAGCCTCCTCCAGCAACCTAGGTCATGACCCTAACATCTTCTCGCCTCCTGCCATCCACCTCAGTTGTAGAATGTGTTGGAAGGACGACGACTTCTCCATCGCTAGTGCTCGCCTTGTTTCGGCGACATCTAGATCCGGGCACCGCCATCCCTTACCAGCCTCCTCCAGCAACCTGGGTCATGACCCTAACATGTTCTCGCCTCCTGCCATCCACCTCAGTTGTAGAGGGTGTTGGAAGGACGACGACCTCACGGAATCTCACCGGAGGCCCGGGAAAAAATAGTGCTGGAGCTCCGTGTGCAGTGCAAAAAATTGGATGACGTCGCGACATGCAGTTCAAAAATTGGGCACTGCTGGACGCCGGCGCGCCGACCCAATTGGGTCTGTCGTGCCCCAGCCATTTGATGTCAAAACATTTTGCCATTGGATTGGAGCTTCTCATGTCATTTTCTTTACCAACATAAAATCTGACGATGCTATGAGGGAAAAGGAGCAGCGACGCCACCGACACTCACCATGAACAATCCAATGACCAACCTCGCAGCACCGATGTAACGTCCAAGATGTGGTACTATCATTATTTGGGTCGAAGCCTTAATAGGGATGGAAGCACATCTTGGCATTTCGCAAGTATAGACATCATTTCAAATACATTTAAAAGAGGAGATGAGTATATGAGTTGGCTTACACTCGCCACATGCTAAAATAGAATCCATACAAACATCCATAACAGCAGGGTCCGTCCAAGGACAAAGTCAAACAATGAAACAATGAAGTCTATCTTGCTAAGCCGATGAGACGACCAAGAATCCATCTACTCATCCGGATAGGTGATGCACATGCAGGCTCTCCTCATCATACTCCCACTGGAGCTATGGAGCATCAACTGCATCAAGATTTGTCGTATGTGTACATGTGGTGTTGTAGTAATCTGCGAGCCACGGGGACTTAGCAATCTCATTAACCAAGATATCGAGACTAATCAAGTTATTAGGTGAGGCATTGTTAAGTGGTGAGGTTGCTGCAGCACTAAGCATATATTTGGTGGCTAACTTACGAGTACAAGAGTAAGATGAGAATCTACGCAATTCGGTCAATTTCTAATTATGGTCAAGAAGTGATCGTGAACACCTACTTATGTCAGACATAACCCCATCGCGTCCTCCTTCCGAACTCCCTCGAAAATAGGCGATCATGGTTACTCGCACGTTTGGTGTATTTCAATTGAGTTTACTTCAAGTTTGCTATAACCGGATGTTAAACAATGTCCAAGTTGCCACATAACCGCGGGCATGGCTTTCTGAAAGATTTAACCCTGCAGGGCCGCTCCAACTCATCCATCACAAACTAACCACAAGTTGCGTGGGAAACCTCAACCAAGTAAAACCTGTAGTCTCCTCGGAATCCCGGTGGAAAACCTCAACCTCGAGATATCCCAAAGTATCCTCAGAATTCCAGTGCACAAGATATTTCGAGAAGGGTAAAACAAATCCAACAAGACAACCTGGTGTGTCGACGCACCCAATAAGAGCCACGTATCTTGTTCTCAAAACACAACCATCTATACATAGTAGATGGTAGCCAAAAAATCGAGTTGCCCCAAGACGACACCGCCGACTGCTAGGTAGGTGGACAAATACTCATGAAGAGCACTCATCCGGGGGATGGGGGTGATTAATTATCCATGGGGTAGCTATGTGATGACCCACAAGTATAGGGGATCAATCATAGTCCTTTCGACAAGTAAGAGTGTCGAACCCAACGAGGAGCAGACGGATTTGACAAGTGGTTTTCAACAAGGTAAAATCTGCAAGCACTGAAATTATCGGTAATAAGTGATTGTGTGGTGAGATGATTCGTAGCGAGCAACAAGTAACAAAAGTAGAAACAGTGCATCAAAGTGGCCCAATCCCTTTTGTAGCAAGGGACAAGCCTGGACAAAGTCTTATAGGAGGAAAAACGCTCCCGAGGACACACGGGAATTTCTGTCATGCTAGTTTTCATCATGTTCATATGATTCACGTTCGTTACTTTGATAGTTTGATATGTGGGTGGATTGTAGCTTGGGTACTGCCCTTAGTTGGACAAGCATCCCACTTATGATTAACCCCTCTCGCAAGCATCCGCAACTTCAGAAGAAGAATTAAGACAAAGTCTAACCATAGCATTAAACTAGTGGATCCAAATCAGCCCCTTAGAAGCAACGCATAAACTAGGGTTTAAGCATCTGTCACTCTAGCGACCCATCATCTACTTACTACTTCCCAATGCCTTCCTCTAGGCACAAATAATGGTGAAGTGTTATGTAGTCGACGTTCACATAACACCACTAGAGGAAAAACAACATACAACACATCAAAATATCGTACGAATACCAAATTCACATGACTACTATTGGCATGACTTATCCCATGTCCCGAGGAACAAAAGTAACTACTCACAAAGCATAACCATATTCATGACCACAGAGGTATTGAGTAGCATCAAGGATCTGAACATAAACTCTTCCACCAAGTAATCCAACTAGCATCAACTACAAAGAGTAATTAACACTACTAGCAACCTTACAAGTACCAATCGGAGTCGCGAGACAGAGATTGGTTACAAGTGATGAACTAGGGTTTGGAGATGAGATGGTGCTGATGAAGATGTTGATGGTGAGGAGTCCCCTCCGATGAGAGGAGTGTTGGTGATGATGATGGCAACAATTTCCCCCTTCGGGAGGGAAGTTTCCCCGACAGGATCGTCCAGCCGGAGCTCTAGATTCAAGTTCCGCCTCGTGGCGGCGGCGAATCCTCGAAAAAGCCTCCTTCCTGATTTTTTTCCGGACGAAACCCTTCATATAGCAGAAGGGGGAGCCAGAGGGCCAGTGGGTGCCCACAATCCCCCTAGGCGCGGCCAGGGGGGTGGCCGCGCCTAGCAGGCTTGTGGCCACCTGCTGGCGCCCCTCTGGCGCTTCTTCGGCCCAGTATTTTTTATAAATCCCGAAAAAATCCTCGTGGATTTTTACGGCGTTTGGAGTTGCGCAGAATAGGTATCTCAAACTTTCTCTAATTTCAGGCCAGAATTCCAGCTGCCGGCATTCTTCCTCTTCAAGTAAACCTTGCAAAATAAGAGAGAAAAGACATAAGTATTGTACCGTGAAGTGAAATAACAGCCCAAGAAGCGATAAATATCAACATGAAAGCATGATGCAAAATGGACGTATCAACTCCCCCAAGCTTAGACCTCGCTTGTCCTCAAGCGAAAGCCTAGCTCAATAAATATGTCCACATGTTTAGGGAGAGAGGTGTCGACAAAACAAGATACGAACAAGCATGCATCATGATCATGATGAGAACAGCAATACGAACATATAATCTCTCATGCTAAAGTGACAATTCCTTCACAAAGTAAAGTATGGATCAAGAACCTTACCGAGAAGTAACAACCGATAGCCTTTAGTAATTGAAGCAATTGCAATTTATCACAACATCAGAAAGAGTTAAATAAGAGCTTGTAAAGCAAATCCACATACTCAATCATCTTTTCGTTCTCTACAATTACTACAACTCACGTGGTACTCATGAGATCAAAGTTTCAGCTGGACATAGAGAAAGATAGGGGCTTATAGCTTTGCCTCCCAACTGCTTACCTCAAGGGTAATGTCAACAATAATAATTCATGAATGCTTACCTCCAAGTTGACATATGAATATAGATCTTTCCTTAGCATATGACGTTAGCCAAGATAAAGGCGAAACAAGGAATTGGTGAAGATCACCATGACTCTTTCAAGGGAAAAAAGTAAAGGTACAAGATAGGCCCTTCACAGAGGGAAGCAGAGGTTGTCATGCGCTTTTGAGGTTTGGATGCGTGTCCTCTTAGTGCGGAGGAACGTCACTTTATATTGCCTCCTGTGATAAAGAACTTTATTATGCAGTCTGTTGCTTTTATGTTTTCCTCATCACAGGTTCGTACAAAGCTTATTTTCCACACACTAATAGATCATTCATATTAGGGAGCAATTTTTATTGCTTGCACCGATGACAACTTACTCGAGGGATCTTATTCAATCCGTAGGTAGGTATGGTGGACTCTCATGGCAAAACTTGGTTGAAGGTTTGTGGATGCACAAGTAGTATCTCTACTTGGTGCGGGAGTTTTGGCTACTATGAAGTGGAAGCAGTCGTCACATGCTAAGGGATCTCTAGTCATATAACATTGATCGGAGCCAGGCAAACACAATTCATTATGTTGTCTTCCTTGTCCAACATCTACTTCTAGGCATGCCATAGTTTAGTGAGTGTTCACAATCATAGATGGTTTCAAAGATGATATATTTATATGTGAACCTCTCCTTGTTTATCACTTCCTATTAATTGCAACAATGACCAAGGTCTACGTTTGTCTACCCTAACAAGTTTCAATCAACATTCTTTTTATATGTGAAGCCATCACTTCCCATAAGATCATTACATGATCTTTCATGCTTTTGTTCTTTTCTTAGTCTTTTGATCATGGCAAGAGGCAAAGCCCTCAACTAAGACACTCTTTATTATATGGCTCATGAGCTAGAATACATCGGGGGTGACACAAAGCAAAACTCAAGACTAAAACACTAAGACTTTTAATCTACTAGAGAAAAAGAAAACTGAAAAGTAACAAACTAAAACAAAGGTAAAGGCAAAAGATGTGATGGTGATACGATACCGGGGCAACTCCCCCAAGCTTGGCAAAAGCCAAGGGGATTCCCATACCCATGCTCAGTTGTCTTCCTTTGGAGGTGATGGTGGTGGAGTTATTGCAACATGGGTTTGATCCTCTGTCTTCCAAGGCATAGGTGCTCCATCATGGAAAGATGAATGAGTCTCCAGAATCCTCAAATTTGCAGCCAACCGTATTGATTTAAATCTATACTCATACTCACAGTTTTGGTTTTGCAGGTCATAGATCTGGGCCTGGAGGTGATCAATCCTGTCATAGAGCCTGGAGAGGTGCTTCCCAATGTCATTGGCATCGATCATGTGCTTGCTGGTGAACTCCGTGATCATCATATGGTTGGCGTTGAGTCCACGCTCCACCATCCCTTGGCACTTGAAGACCTGTTGCTCCATTGCTTCGAGCCTCGCATCCATGCTCCCGGTCTTTTTGGGCCCCTCAACATCACGGATGTGCAACATCCCCTCACGCATCTCAATAGATTGAGGGTCTTGCAGCACTCCCGTGAGGTAGGGATTGATGACCTTCTCGAATATCTTGTCCTTCGGAGCTTTAGGGGACGTCACATCAATCTAGATCTGCAATAGAAACAGGCTTGAGACGAAAACAAAGGAAATCTGCGTGATACAAGGGCCAGACCTTTCGGGAGAATATATAATGATTTTTCCAGACCAGAAGGAGTACTCCGCACGAAAATGGAGTCCGGGAGGCACACGAGGTGGCCACAAGCCCCCCAGGCGCGGCCAGGGGGTGGGCCCGCGCCTGGCAGGCTTGTCGCCTCCTCGCGCACTTTCCGGACTACTTCCAACTTTTCTATTTTTTCAATTTTTCCAAAACGGAGAAAAGTTTTGGGGTCTGTTTTCTTACCGAATCACATACCTCTTCGTTTTCGGAGTCTGAAACAGGCTGATAAATATCCCTTAGGTATTCCTCCAGAGTTATGGTATTGATAATATTGCTTTCAACATTTATGGGAGTACCTGAGATATAATGCTTGATTCTCTGCCCATTTACAACTCTCGGACAATTACCTTCCGTGTTGTTGATCTTGATAGCACCGGAACGATATACTTCCTCAACAATATAGGGACCTTCCCATTTAGAGAGAAGCTTGCCTGCAAAAAATCTTAAACAAGAATTATATAGCAAGACATAATCACCTACATTGAACTCACGCTTTTGTATCCTCTTATCATGCCACCTCTTAACCTTTTCTTTGAACAACTTGGCATTCTCATATGCATGAGTTCTCCATTCATGAAGCGAGCTAATGTCAAATAACCTCATCTCACCAGCAAGTTTGAAATCAAAGTTGAGCTCTTTGATTGCCCAATAAGCTTTATGCTCTAGCTCAAGAGGTAAATGACATGCTTTACCGTACACCATTTTGTATGGAGACATGCCCATGGGATTCTTATAGGCAGTTCTATAATCGCATAGTGCATCATCGAGCTTCTTAGACCAATTCTTTCTAGACCCGTTGACAGTCTTTTGAAGAATTAGTTTAATTTCTCTATTGCTTAGCTCTACTTGACCACTGGACTGAGGGTGATAGGGGGACGCAATCCTATGTTGACATCGTACTTAGCAAGCGTTTTACGGAAAGCACCATGAATGAAATGTGAACCACCGTCGGTCATTAGATATCTAGGGACTCCAAATCTAGGGAAGATAACTTCTTTAAGCATCCTAATAGATGTGTTGTGATCAGCACTACTAGTGGGGATAGCTTCTACCCACTTAGTGACGTAATCAACAACAACTAGGATATGAGTATACCCGTTGGATTTTGGAAAAGGTCCCATATAATCAAAGCCCCAAACATCAAATGGTTCAATGACAATTGAATAGTTCATAGGCATTTCCTAACGTTTACCGATATTACCTATTCTTTGACATTCGTCACAAGACAAGACAAACTTACGGGCATCCTTGAAGAGAGTGGGCCAATAGAAACTTGATTGCAATACCTTGTTTGCAGTTCTATCTCCCGCATGGTGTCCTCCGTAGGCCTCGGAGTGACACTTCTGTAGGATCTGTCCCTATTCATGTTCAGGTACACAACATCTAATAACACCATCTACTCCTTCCTTATAAAGGTGAGGATCATCCCAAAAGTAATGTCTCAATTCAAAGAAGAATTTCTTCTTCTGCTGGTATGTGAAACTAGGTGGTATATATTTGGCAACGATATAGTTTGCATAATCAGCATACCACGATGCACTACGTGAAGCATTGATGACATTCATTTGCTCATCGGGAAAGCTATCATCAATAGGTCGTGGATCATCAAGAACGTTCTCTAACCTAGACAAGTTATCTGCTATCGGGTTATCAACACCCTTCCTGTGGACAACATGCAAATCAAACTCTTTTAGCAAGAGAACCCATCTGATAAGTCTAGGTTTAGCGTCCTTCTTCTCCATGAGGTACTTAATAGCAGTGTGATCAGTGTGAATAATGACTTTGGAATCAACTATGTAAGACCTGAACTTTTCACGTGCAGACACGACTGCTAAAAATTCCTTCTCCGTAGTAGCATAGTTTCTTTGGGCACTGTCCAGAGTTTTACTAGCATAGTGAATAACATTCAACTTCTTATCAACTCTTTGCCCTAGGACAGCACCAAAAGCATAATCACTAGCATCACACATGATTTCAAAAGGTAAGTTCCAATCAGGTGGGTGAACAATAGGTGCGGTTATCAAAGCCTTCTTAAGTATTTTGAAGGCTTCCTCACAATCATCGTAAAAAACAAAAGGAATATCCTTTTGCAATAGATTGGTAAGAGGCCTAGAAATCTTAGAGAAGTCTTTAATGAACCTTCTATAGAAACCAACATGACCAAGGAAACTTCTTATACCTTTGATATCTGTGGAGTATGGCATTTTCTCGATTGCATCAACCTTAGCCTTATCGACTTCAATACCTCTTTCAGAAATTTTATGACCTAAGACGATGCCTTCATTAACCATGGCACTTCTCCCAATTCAAGACAAGATTGGTGTCTTTACATCTCTGCAAGACTCGATCAAGGTTGCTGAGGCAATCATCAAAGGAAGACCCATAAACGGAGAAGGCATCAAGGAAAACCTCGACAATCTTTTCACAAAAGTCAGAGAATATAGCCACCATACATCTTTGAAAGGTGGCAGGTGTATTACATAAGCCAAAAGGCATACATCTATAAGCAAAGGTACCGAAAGGGCAGGTGAAAGTGGTTTTCTCCTGATCAGATTGTGCAACTGGTATTTGAGAGAAACCAGAATAACCGTCTAGAAAGCAGAATTGTGTGTGTTTAGACAGTCTTTCTAGCATTTGGTCGATAAAAGGCAAAGGGTAATGATCTTTCCTAGTGGCTTTATTCAATTTCCTAAAATCGATCACCATCCTATAGCCAGTAATAATCCTCTATGGGATCAATTCATCCTTATCATTAGGGACAACGTTTATACCTCCCTTCTTAGGGACGCAATGCACCGGATTCACCCAATCACTATGAGCGACATGATAGATAATACCTGCTTCCAGGAGCTTTAGTATTTCTTTTCTTACTACTTCTTTCATCTTAGGATTTAATATCCTTTGATGATGAGCAACTGGTTTGGAATCAGGATCAGTTTTAATCTTGTGCTGGCATAGAGTGGGACTAATGCCCTTAAGATCATCAAGAGTATATCCAATAGCAGCATGGTGCTTTCTCAGAGTTTTTAGTAACTTCTTTTCTTCATGCTCTGAGAGGTTAGCACTAATAATAACATGATATATCTCTTTCTCACCAAGATAAGCATACTTAAGTGTATCAGGCAACTGTTTAAGCTCGAACACAGGATCACCCTTTGGTGGGGGTGGATCCCCAAGCAGTTCAACAGGCAAGATATTCTGAAGGATAGGATATTGTTCTAAGACAACTCTATCTATCTCATCCCTTTCATCCATATGCATATCATTTTCATGCTCAAGAAAGTATTGCTCTAAGGGATCAGTAGGAGGCATGTCAATAGAATCTAAGGCAATAGTTTCATCCTTACTAGGAAACTCTTTTTCATGAGGTTGTCTACCAAACTTGGAGAAATTGAACTCATGTGACACACCTTCAAAGCCAACAGTGACAGTTTGCTTCTCACAGTCAATATGAGCATTGACGGTATTGAGAAAAGGTCTGCCAAATATGATGGGACAAAAGCTATCTTGTGCGGTAGAAAGAACGAGGAAATCAACAGGATACTTCATTTTACCACACAAGACTTCAACATCCCTAACAATTCCCACAGGGCAGATAGTATCTCTATTGGCAAGCTGAATAGTGACATCAATAGGTTCTATCTCAATAGGTGCAATCTCTTCTTTGATTTCATCATATAAGGATTGAGGTATTGCACTAACACTAGCACCCACGTCACATAAACCACGATAACAATGATCTCCTATCTTAACAAAAACAACACGCGTGCCAACAACAGGCCTATGTTTGTCTCTAGCGTGAGGTTTAGCAATTCTAGGAGCATCTTCACAGAAGTGAATATCATGTCCCTCAACATCGTCGGACAGAAGATCTTTGATAATAGCAATGCTAGGTTCAATTCTAATTTGCTCAGGGGGTGTAGGTGTTCTAATGTAGCCTCTATGTATCACAGTTGAAGCTTTAGAATGATTCTTTAGCCTAACAGGGAAAGGTGGTTTCTCAATGTAAGCACTGGGAACAATAGGATCATTATAGGCAATGACTCTCTCTTCAACTGGAGTGGGTTTAACTACATTGACTTCTAAAGGAGGATCATATTTAAACCACTTCTCTTTGGGGAGATCAATATGAGCAGCAAAAGATTCACACAGTGAAGCTACTATCTCAGAGTCAAGTCCATACTTAGCTCTAAAGTCACAAAAAGTATTTATTTCAACAAAGGATTTAACGCAATCAAACTTGAAATTCATACCTGACTCCTTACCTTCTTCAAACTCTCAATCTTCAGAGTTGCGTTTAATTCTCTCCAATAAATTCCATTTGAAGTCAATATCTCTCTTCATAAAAGAACCGGTACAAGAAGTGTCAAGCATGGTGCGATCATCATGAGAAAGCCGAGCATAGAAGTTCTGAATGATAATTTCTCTCGAGAGCTCATGGTTGGGGCATGAATATAACAATGATTTAAGCCTCCCCCAAGCTTGAGCGATGCTTTCTTTGTCATGAGGCCAAAAATTATAAATATAATTCTGATCACGATGTACTAAATGCATAGGATAAAACTTTTGATGAGATTCCAATTTCAACCGATTGTAGTCCCATGATCCAGTATCATCACATAGCCTATACCATGTCAACGCCTTATCCTTCAAAGGTAACGGAAAGACCTTCTTCTTGACCTCATCCTCGGGCAAACCCACAAGCTTAAATAAACACAAACTTCATCTACATAGATTAGATGCAAGTCTGGATGTGATGTTCCATCTCCTGTAAAAGGATTAGCCAGCAGTTTCTCTAGCATACCCGAAGGAAATTCAAAGAAAATATTTTCAGTAGGTGCAGAAGGTTTAGGAGAAACTCTTTGTGCTTCCGTTCGAGGTGAAGATACCCCGAACAAGCCCCTCAAAGGATTAGTATCCATAGTGACAATAAATTTAGCACACTATATGAATGTTTCCTTACCAAGTTCCACTTAGCAAAGGCGCTTCACTCCCGGCAACGCGCCATAAAAGAGTCTTGATGACACACAAGTATAGAGGATCAATCGTAGTCCTTTCGATAAGTAAGAGTGTCGAACCCAACGAGGAGCAAAAGGATCTGACAAGTGGTTTTCAGCAACGTAAAATCTGCAACCACTGAAATTATCGGTAACAAGTGATTGTGTGGTGAGATGATTCGTAGTGAGCAACAAGTAACAAAAGTAGCAACGGTGCAGCAAAGTGGCCCAATCCCTTTTGTAGCAAGGGACAAGCCTGGACAAAGTCTTATAGGAGGAAAAACGCTCCCGAGGACACACGGGAATTTCTGTCATGCTAGTTTTCATCATGTTCATATGATTCACGTTCGTTACTTTGATAGTTTGATATGTGGGTGGATTGTAGCTTGGGTACTGCCCTTAGTTGGACAAGCATCCCACTTATGATTAACCCCTCTCGCAAGCATCCGCAACTTCAGAAGAAGAATTAAGACAAAGTCTAACCATAGCATTAAACTAGTGGATCCAAATCAGCCCCTTAGAAGCAACGCATAAACTAGGGTTTAAGCATCTGTCACTCTAGCGACCCATCATCTACTTACTACTTCCCAATGCCTTCCTCTAGGCCCAAATAATGGTGAAGTGTTATGTAGTCGACGTTCACATAACACCACTAGAGGAAAAACAACATACAACACATCAAAATATCGTACGAATACCAAATTCACATGACTACTATTGGCATGACTTATCCCATGTCCCGAGGAACAAAAGTAACTACTCACAAAGCATAACCATATTCATGACCACAGAGGTATTGAGTAGCATCAAGGATCTGAACATAAACTCTTCCACCAAGTAATCCAACTAGCATCAACTACAAAGAGTAATTAACACTACTAGCAACCTTACAAGTACCAATCGGAGTCGCGAGGCGGAGATTGGTTACAAGTGATGAACTAGGGTTTGGAGATGAGATGGTGCTGATGAAGATGTTGATGGTGAGGAGTACCCTCCGATGAGAGGAGTGTTGGTGATGACGATGGCGACGATTTCCCCCTCCGGGAGGGAAGTTTCCCCGGCAGGATCGTCCTTGTGGAGCTCTAGATTGGTTCTGCTCAAGTTCCGCCTCGTGGCGGCGACGAATCCTAGAAAAAGCCTCCTTCCTGATTTTTTTTCCGGATGAAACCCTTCATATAGCAGAAGGGGGGAGCCAGAGGGCCAGCTGGGTGCCCACAAGCCTGGTAGGCGCGGCTTGGGGGGTGGCCGCGCCTAGCAGGCTTGTGGCCACCTGCTGGCGCCCCTCAGGCGTTTCTTCGGCCCAGTATTTTTTATAAATCCGAAAAAATCCTCGTTGATTTTTACGACGTTTGGAGTTGCGCAGAATAGGTATCTCAAACTTGCTCCAATTTCAGGCCAGAATTCCAGCTGCCGGCATTCTCCCTCTTCAAGTAAACCTTGCAAAATAACAGAGAAAAGACATAAGTATTGTACCGTGAAGTGAAATAACAGCCCAAGAAGCGATAAATATCAACATGAAAGCATGATGCAAAATGGACGTATCACTATGCCCTATGCATTTTTTATTAAGTTGTTTAGAAAATGGAGTACCAATGTTGGGTCTTGCCGGAATATTTTTAATCCAAAACGATTTATCCACGGGTCCCCATAACAGCCCAAGCATGTTAGGAGCACTCCATATGGAACATAATACCGGTAAATGGAAACTAGGGCAGCAAATGTGGAACAAAACACCAAGCAAAAGGCCAGGCCTTCCACCTTTTACCAAGTATATATGTGCATTAAATTAAATAGAAATAATAATATGGTATCCCAAAATATCCATGGCAACACATGGATCACCGTGTACCTGCAACTAACAACGCTATAAGAAGGGTTGAGAAAGCGCTAACTTAGCCAAACAATGTTTGCTAGGATGTGGTGGGGTTATAGAGGTTTATCATGGTAGTTTGGGAGGCTTGACATTCAGGTGGTAGGCAATGGGACATAACGATAGAAAAGAGGCATCTAATCATAACCTTCACTGACCCCGCTGCCCAAGAGCGGCGGGCTTCCTCCCCGCGCCGTCCCGAGCAACGGGACGATGACCGCACCGTGCCCCCTCTCTCACACTAGCCTCGGACAGGCGAACGCCCAAGCCACGTTGCTCGGGGCGCGCATGCCTCTCCGCCACCAACCGGTGGATGTTGGCCCCGACACCGGGAAGGGGTGCCGTGTCAAGCCCACAGCCATCGCCGGAGGGGCCGGGGCGCCCGCTCCATCGTCTTGATCCTTGTTGCTACGTGTAGGGGTATGGATCGTGGCCCCCAGCGTGTTGTCCCGGACATGCATTGATGTGACACGCCCCCAACTGGTGGAGGCACCACAGTGCGTCATGGGAAACATGCGGTGGCGTGTATCCTAGGCGGAGCCCAGGCCCGGACGCTGGCCGACACTCCAAGTCGTCTTTCCGTGGGTCGAGCGCGGCCCTCGGGGGGCACGAAGGAGTGGGGCTCCCGAGGATCACACCCCGTCTGACAGGGCATTGCACGACATCACCTTTGACATGGGGGATCACCCCAGGTGTATGGTTGCCGCGGGCGCTCTCGCCATGGTGTGCACTCCCACCATCAGCAATGTCGCTATCACCAAGACCCACATCGAAAGGGGCACCAGGCTCAACATCATCTCCATCGCGACCTTTGAGGCGCTCCAGGTGCCTTACGACTGGCTGAAGCCCACCAGACCCTTCTCTGGGGTGGTTGGCAAGACTGCGGCCCCTCTCAGCCAGATCTGTATCCCTGCCACCTTCGGTATCCGCTCCAACTACCGCACCGAGCTCATTGATTTTGATGTGGCACACATCTGCCTCCCGTACAATCCCATCCTAGGTTACCCTGCGCTCGCCAAATTTATGGCGGCGACCCATCCGGGGTACAACATTGTCAAGATCCCCGGTTGCGGGGGCGTCGTGACCATCAAATGCGATGAGAGGGATGCAGCCTCAAGCATGCATACAAGTCCCCTTCGGTTGTGTGCGCAGTTGATGGGGGCGAGGCGGTGTCTCCCAACAACCTTCCTGAGGTAGCTCCGACGAGAAAGAAACTGCATTTCAGAACCGGACCAAGGTGAACAAGGTGCCGTTTGATGGCAGCGACTCAAGCCCCACCTTCACCATCGGCGCTGACCTTCTGCTGAAGTAAGAAAGTGCACTCGTTGCCTTCCTCAGGGCAAACATAGACGTATTCACATGGAAGGCAACCGATTTGACTGGGGTCCTGAGGGATGTAATCGAACATCACCTGGCGATGTGCCCCAATACACACCCCGTCAAGCAGAAGGCATGGCGCCAAGCAACAGAAAAACAACACTTCATTGTTCAGGAAGTACAAAGGCTGCAAGAGGCTGGGGTCATCCGTGAGGTGCGCCACTCGGCATGGCTTGCCAACCCTGTCATCGTCCCCAAGAAGGGTGGCAAGGAGTTGATGTGCGTCTATTTTACCAACCTCAACAAGGCATGTCCACTGGATCCCTTGCCGCTCCCATGCATCGACCAGATCGTGGACTCTACCGCTTGTTGCGATTCGTTGTGCTTCTTGGATGGCTTTTCGGGCTACCATCAGATCAAGATGGTAGTAGGGGATGTAGAAAAAATGGCCTTCATCTCCCCTTGCGGAGTGTTCTGTTATGTAAGCATGCCTTTCGGCATGAAGAGCGCTGGTGCCACCTTCCAGCGGCTAATACAGATCGCGCTGGGGCCCCAGCTAGGAAGGAACGCCAAGGCCTATGTTGATGACATCATGGTCAAGACACGTCAGGCCATGACGCACATCGAAGATTTGGATAAGACTTTCGCCAATCTATGCAAAGTCAATCTGAAGCTCAACCCCGACAAGTGCATCTTCGGGGTCCCTTCTGGCAAGCTCCTAGGCTTCCTCGTATCATGTCGGGAAATTGAAGCAAACCCGGAGAAGGTTAAGGCCATCGAGCATATGCGCCCTCCCCAAACCCTCAAGGAGATCCTGAAGTTGGCGGGGTGTCTGGCCTCCCTTGTGCACTTCATCTCCAAATTCGGCGAGCGGGCGCTGCCATTCTTCAAGTTGATGAAAAGTACGGATCTGTTTGCATAGACCCCTAAAGTCGACGCGACCTTGATAACCCACAAGTATAGGGGATCTATCATATTCCTTTCGATAAGTAAGAGTGTAGAACCCAACGAGGAGCAGAAGGATCTGACAAGTGGTTTTCAGCAAGGTATTCTCTGCAAGCACTGAAATTATCGGCAACAGAAAGTTGTGTGGTAAGATGATTCGTAGCAAGTAGCGAGAAACAACGGTAACAAAGGTGCAGCAAAGTGTCCCAATCCCTTTTGTAGCAAGAGACAAGCCTAGACAAACTCAGATAGGAGGTGAAGCGCTCCCGAGGACACACGGGAATTTCTGTCAAGCTAGTTTTCATCATGTTCATATGATTCGCGTTCGCTACTTTGATAGTTTGATATGTGGGTGGACCGGAGCTTCAAGCATCCCACTTATGATTAAACCCTCTCGCAAGCATCCGCAACTACGAAAGAAGAATTAAGACAAAGTCTAACCATAGCATTAAACTAGTGGATCCAAATCAGCCCCTTACGAAGCAACGCATAAACTAGGGTTTAAGCTTCTGTCACTCTAGCAACCCATCATCTATTTACTAGTTCCCAATGCATTCCTCTAGGCCCAAATAATGGTGAAGTGTTATGTAGTCGACGTTCACATAACACCACTAGAGGAAAAACAACATACAACACATCAAAAATATCGAACGAATACCAAATTCACATGACTACTTATAGCAAGACTTATCCCATGTCCTCATGAACAAAAGTAACTACTCACAAAGCATAATCATATTAATGACTAGAGAGGTAATGAATAGCAACAAGGATCTGAACATATAATCTTCCACCAAGTAATCCAACTAGCATCAACTACAAAGAGTAATTAACACTACTAGCAACCTTACAAGTACCAATCGGAGTCGCGAGACGGAGATTGGTTACAAGAGATGAACTAGGGTTTGGAGATGAGATGGTGCTGATGAAGATGTTGATGGTGATGAGTCCCCTCCGGTGAGAGGAGTGTTGGTGATGGCGATGGCGACAATTTCCCCCTCCGAGAGGGAAGTTTCCCCGGCAAGACGACCCTGGCAGAGCTCTAGATTGGTTCTGCTCAAGTTCTGCCTCGTGGCGGCGGTGATTCCTCCCGAAAGCCTCTCCCTAATTTTTTCTAGAACAAAACCCTTCTTGTAGCAAAAGAGGGGTGCTAGAGGGCCACCAGGGTGCCCACAAGCCCCCTAGGCGCGGCCAGGGGGGCTTAGCAGGCTTGTGGCCTCCTGCTGGCTCCCCTCTGGTAGTTCTTCGGCCCAATATTTTTTATAAATTCCAAAATAAATCCTCGTTGATTTTCACGGCTTTTGGAGTTGCGCGGAATAGGTATCTCAAACTTGCTCCTTTTTCAGGCCAGAATTCCAGCTGCCGGCATTCTCCCTCTTCATGGAAACCTTGCAAAATAAGAGAGAAAAGGCATAAGTATTGTACCGTGAAGTTTAATAACAACCCATAAAGCGATAAATATCAACATGAAAGCATGATGCAAAATGGACGTATTAGGCCTTCGCGGACCTTAAGTGGTACCTCACAAGTCCTCCCGTCATGGTCCGCCACGACCCCGCGAGCGCCTGTTGCTGTACCTGTCAGCTACCCCTATTACAGCTAGTGTGGCCCTCGTGGTGGAGCGGGAAGGGCAAGCTCGCGTCAGGAAGCAGCCGGCAGCCGCCCACGAGGCGCCACAAGAACCTACACAAGCTCCGTCGGGGCCAAGTGAAGGCGCCCCTCAGGAGGAAGCCCACCCTCTCGAGGACGTCCTCCCTCAGGGGGCTGCCTCCCCTCGGGGGTCCTCGCAACCCATGGCACCGTGCCTCCGGAAATTCCCGCGGCCTCGCCCTTTGAGCCCCTCGACGGGTGCGACGATGACACCACGATCACGAGGCACGTGGAGCACCCTATATACTATGTCAGTACGGTGTTGAGGGACGCGCGCGAGCATTATCCCATGCAACAGAAGCTCCTCCTCACGCTCCTCGTCGTCTCCAGAAATCTGCACCACTACTTCCAAGGGCACCCAATCTAGGTTGTCTCTGCCTATCCCGTGGAGCAGATCCTGCGTAGCCCCACTGCCGCTGGCAGGCTTGCCGAGTGGAACATCAAGTTACATGCCTTCGAGCTGGAATTCTGCACCACCACGTTCATCAAGGGTGTGGCCCTAACGGATTCATCGTGGAGTGGATAGACCTAAGCAAAGAGGAGCCTTGTGAAGGTGAATCCTCCCTGCATGGAGATGAAGCGCCCTGCGGTTGGATCATGTGCTTCGACGATTCTTTCTACATGCAGGTTGTGGTGGCTGGCGTGATACTCACTTTGCCAAAAGGAGACAAACTTTGTTATGCGGTCTAGTTGTGCTTCTAGCACGACATGAAGGTCTCCAATAACATTGTGGAGTACGAAGGCCTGAACGCCGGTCTCAAGGCCGCCTCGACTCTTGGCAATAAGCGCCTCGTTGTGAAGGGAAACTCCCAACTCCTTGTCAACTTCTCCAACAATAAGTCCAAACCCAAGGACAAGCATATGGCGGTTTATCTAGAGGAGGTACCTAAGCTGAAGAAACGACCTGTTGGTTTAGAATTGCAGCACATTCCGTGTGGCGCCAATCAGAAGGCCGACAACATCACCAAAGGAGCGTCACGCCAGGAGCCCCAGTGGCCCGACGTCCTCAAAGAAAGGCTCCTCAATCCTTCGGCCACTTCGCCCGTCACCAGCACCACGCCGCTGCCTCAAGAGCTGCCACTGCACCGCTAACACGCGTGCTAGAGTGCGGCCCACCCTCAAGAGGTTGGCTTCTGCTAGCACTGGAGCCCCAGGAAGGCGATTGGACCGCCGAGTTCAAAGCCTACTTGCTTTGCGACGACCTCCCCACGGAAGACGAGGGAGAAGAATTCATCGTTTGGGAGGCCACCGGTTACTGCTGTTGGAAATATGCCCTAGAGGCAATAATAAATTAGTTATTATTATATTTCTTTGTTCATGATAATCGTTTATTATCCATGCTATAATTGTATTGATTGGAAACACAAATACATGTGTGGATACATAGACAAAACACTATCCCTAGTAAGCCTCTAGTTGACTAGCTCGTTGATCAAAGATGGTGAAGGTTTCCTAACCATAGACAAGTGTTGTCACCTGATAACGGGATCACATCATTAGGAGAATCATGTGATGGACTAGACCCAAACTATGAAGGTAGCATATTGATCATGTCATTTTATTGCTATTGTTTTCTGCGTGTCAAGTATTTATTCCTATGACCATGAGATCATATAACTCACTGGCACCACATGAATACCTTGTGTGTATCAAACATCGCAACGTAACTGGGTGACTATAAAGGTGCTCTAGAGGTATGTCCGAAGGTGTCCGTTGAGTTAGTATGGATCAAGACTGGGATTTGTCACTCCGTGTGACGGAGAGGTATCTCGGGGCCCACTCGGTAATACAACATTACACACAAGCCTTGCAAGCAATGTGACTAACTATATGTCATGTGATCTTGTATTACAGAACGAGTAAAGAGACTTGCCGGTAACGAGATTGAAATAGGTATGCGGATACCGATGATCGAATCTCGGGCAAGTAACATACCGAAGGACAAAGGGAATGACATACGGGATTATATGAATCCTTGGCACTGAGGTTCAACCGATAAAATATTCGTAGAATATGTAGGATCCAATATGGGCATCCAGGTCCCGCTATTGGATATTGACCGAGAAGTGTCTCGGGTGATGTGTACATAGTTCTCGAACCCGTAGTGTCTGCACACTTAAGGTTCGATGATGTTTTAGTATAATTGAGTTATATGTGTTGGTGACCGAAGGTTGTTCGGAGTCTCGGATGAGATCACAGTCATCACGAGGGTTTCCGGAATGGTCCGGAAATGAAGATTGATATATAGGAAGTTGGTGTTTGGATTCCGGAAAGTTTTTGGGCATTGCCGTCAGTGTACCGGGAGTGACGAATGGGTTCCGGGGGCCAACTGGGTGGGCCCACCACGCCCCAAGGGGTCCACGTGGGTTTATTGGATGTACAATAAGGTATAATGGGCTGAAAAAGTCATCCAAGGAAAGCCCATGAGGAAAAAGTGGAAAATCCAAAAGAGGTGGGAAAATATGGAAGGAGTCCTAATCCAAATGGGATTGGAGAAGGACTCCTCCCTTCCCCAAGTCGGCCGACCCAAGGAGGCCTCCTTGGCCGGCACCCTTGGGCTTTGCCCCAGCCCTTGGCTCCTCCTATATATACTAGAGGTTTAGGGCTTTTGAGATACAACTTTGCCACGTGCAACTCAAACCTACACCTCGTAGTTCTTCCTCTAGATTAGATTTCTGCGGAGCTCGGGCGGAGCCCTGCAGGAATAGTTCATCACCAACACCGGCGTGCCATCATGCTTCCGAAGACCTCATCTACTTCTCCGTCACTCTTTCTGGATCGAGAAGGCCGAGATCGTCATCTAGGTGTACATGTGCTGAACGCGGAGGTGCCATCCGTTCGGCGCTAGATCGGGATGGATCGTGGGACGGATCGCGAGACGGTTCGTGGGACGGATCGCGGGACAGTTCGTGGGCCGGTTCGAGGGACATGAAGACGTTCCACTACATCAACCGCGTTTTTAACGCTTCCCGCTGTGCGATCTACAAGGGTACGTAGATCCAAATCTCCTCTCGTAGATGGACATCACCATGATAGATCTTCGTGTGGGTAAGAATTTTTTTGTTTCCCATGCAACGTTCCCCAACAGTGGCGTCATGAGCTAGGTTCATGCGTAGATGTTATCTCGAGTAGAACACAAAAGTTTTTGTGGACTGTGATGCTTGATTTGCTGCCCTCCTTAGTCTTATCTCGATTCAGCGGTATTGTTGGATTGAAGCGTCCTGGACCGACATAACTCGTACGCTTATGAGAGACTGCTTTCATCAATTGACATGCAACCTCGTTGTATAAAGATGACTGGCGGGTGCCTGTTTCTTCAACTTTAGTTGAATTGGTTTTGACCGAGGTGGTCCTTGGAGAGGTTAAATAGCAATTTGCACATCTCCGTTGTGGTTTTTGCGTAAGTAAGATGCGATCATACTAGATACCCACAGCAGCCACGTAAAAGATGCAACAACAAATTAGAGGACGTCTAACTTGTTTTTGCAGGGTATGCTTGTGATATGATATGGCCAATGACGTGATGTGATATATTGGATGTATGAGATGATCATGTTTTAATAGTTAACATCGACTTGCACATCGATGCTACGACAACCGACAGGAGCCATAGGGTTGTCTTTAAACTAACGTTTGTGTTTGCAGATGTGTTTACTATATTGCTAGGTCGTAGCTTTAGTAGTAATAGCATATATAGCACGACAACGTCGATGGCGGCACGATGATGGAGATCATGGTGTGGCGCCGGTGAGAAGAAGATCATGCCCGTGCTTTGGTGATGGAGATCAAGAAGCACGAGATGATGGCCATATCATGTCACTTATGAATTGCATGTGAAGTTAATCCTTTTATGCACCTTATTTTGCTTAGAACAACAGTAGCATGATAAGGTGATCTCTCACTAAAATTTCAAGATGAAATTGTGTTCTCCCCGACTGTGCACCGTTGCGACAATTGGTCGTTTCGAGACACCACGTGATTATCGGGTGTGATAGACTCAACGTTCACATACAACGGGCACAAAACAGTTGCACACGCGGAACATTCGGGTTAAACTTGACGAGCCTAGCATGTGCAGACATGACCTCGGAACACATGAGAGCGAAAGGTCGAGCATGAATCGTATAGTTGATATGATTAGCATAGAGATGCTTACCACTAAAATTATTCTCAACTCACGTGATGATCGGACTTGAGTTAGTGAATTTGGATCATGTACCACTCAAATGACTAGAGAGATGTACTTTTTGAGTGGGAGTTTATTACGTAATTTGATTAGTTAAACTCCAATTATCATGAACATAGTCAAAATGTCTTTGCGAATTATGATGTAGCTTGCGCTATAGCTCTACTGTTTTTATATGTTCCTAGAGAAAATTTAATTGAAAGATGATAGTAGCAACTTTGCGGACTGAATCCGTAAAATTGAGAATTGTCCTCATTGTTGCGCAGAAGGCTTATGTCCTTAATGCACCACTCGGTGTGCTGCACCTCGAGCGTCGTCTGTGGATATTGCGAACATCTGACATACACGTTTTTGATGACTACGTGATAGTTTAGTGCGTAATACTTAATGGCTTAGAAGCAAGGCGCCGAAGACGTTTTGAAACGTCACGGAACATAAGAGATGTTCTAAGAGATGAAATTGAGATTTCATGCTCGTGCCCTTGTTGAGAGGTATGAGACCTCCGACAAGATTCTTTGTCTACAAAGTAAAGGATAAAAGATCAAATCGTTGAGCATGTTCTCAGATTGTCTGAGTACAACAATCACTTGAATCAAGTGGGAGTTAATCTTCCAGATGAGATAGTGATGGTTCTTCAAAGTCACTGCCACTAAGCTGCTAGAGCTTCGTGATGAACTATAACATATCAAGGATAGATATGATGATCCTTGAGCGATTCGCAATATTTGACACTGCGAAAGTAGAAATCAAGAAGGAGCATCAATTGTTGATGGTTAGTAAAACCACTAGTTTCAAGAAAGGCAAGGGCTAGAAGGGATACTTCATGAAACGACAAACCAGTTGCTGCTCTAGTGAAGAAATCCAGGGTTGAACCCAAACCCGAGACTAAGTGCTTCTGTTATGAGGGGAACGGTCACCGAGGCGGAGCTACCCTAGATACTTGGTAGATGAGAAGGCTGGCAAAGTCAACAGAAGTATATTTGATATACATGATATTGATGTGTACTTTACTAGTACTCCTAGTAGCACGAGGGTATTAGATACCGGTTTGATTGCTAAGTGATTAGTAACTCAAAATAAAAGCTACGGAATAAACGGAGACTAGCTAAAGGCGAGGTGACGACCAGTGTTGGAAGTGTTTCCAAGGTTGATGTGATCAAACATCGCACGCTCCCTCTACCATCGGGATTGGTGTTAAACATAAATAATTGTTATTTGGTGTTTGCGTTGAGCATGAACATGATTTGATCGTGTTTATTGCAAAACGATTATTCATTTAAAGAGAATAAATGGTTATTCTATTTGCTTGAATAAATTACCTTCAATGGTTTATTGAATCTTGATCGTAGTGTTACACATGTTCATAATACTGGTGCCAAAAAGATACAAAGTAATAATGATAGTACCACTTACTTGTGGCACTGCCGCTTGAGTCATGTTGGCGTAAAATGCATGAAGAAGCTCCATGCTGATGGATCTTTGTACTCACTCATTTTTGAAATGATTAAGACATGCAAACCATACCTGTTGGTATAAACACATGAAGAAACTCCATGCAGATGGATCGTTTGGACTCACTTGATTTTGAACCACTTGAGACATGCAAAATCATACCACATGGAGCAAGGGAGTAAGTTGTTGGAAGTAATACATTTTTGATGTGTGCAATCCAATAAGTGCTGAGGCACGCAGTGGATATCATTATGTTCTTACTTCACCGACGACTTGAGTAGATATAGGAGTATTTACTTGATGAATCACAAATCTGAAATATTGAAAAGTTCAAGGCTATTTCAGAGTGAAGATCGTCGTGACAAGAGGATAAAACTGTCTACGATATGATCATAGAGACGAATATCTGAGTTGCGAGTTTTTGTACACAGTTGAGACAATGAGGAAATTGTTTCGCAATTCATGCCACCTGGAACATCATAGTGTGATGGTGTGTCCGAACGTCATAGACGCACCCTATTTGATATGGTGCATACTATGATGTCTCTTATCAAATCACCACTATCGTTTATGGGTTATGCATTAGAGACAACCGCATTCACTTTAAATAGGGCACCGCGTATTTCCGTTGAGATGACACAATATAGACTATGGTTTGCAGAAACCTAAGCTGTCGTTTCTTGAAAGTTTGGGGCTGCAACGCTTATGTGAAAAGTTTCAGTCTGATAAGCTCGAACCCAAAGCAGATAAAACCATCTTCATAGGATATCCAAGACAGTTGGATACATCTCCTATCTCAGATCAGGAAGCAAAGTGTTTGTTTCTAGAAATGGGTCCTTTCTCGAGGAAAGGTTTCTATCGAAAGAATTGAGTGGGAGGGTGGTGGAACTTGATGAGGTTAGTGAACCGTCACTTCAAACAGTGTGTAGCAGGGCGCAGGAAGATGTTCCTGTGGCGCCTACACCAATTGAAGTGGAAACTGATTATGGTGATCATTAAGCTTCGGATAGTGTTACTACAAACCTCGTAGGTCGACAAGGTCGCGTACTACTACAGAGTGGTACGGTAACCTTGTCTTGGAGGTCTTGTTGTTGAACAACAATGAACCTACGAGCTGTGGAGAAGCGATGGTGGGCCCGAATTCCGACAAATGGCTGGAGGCCATGAAATCCGAGAGAGGATCCATGTATGAAGACAAAGTGTAGACTTTGGAAGAACTATTTGATGGTCGTAGGACTATTAAGTAAAGATGGATCTTTAAAATAAAGACAGACGATGATGGTGAAAAGTCACCATTAAGAAAAGCTCGATTTGTCGCAAAGATGTTTCCGACAAGTTCAAAGAGTTGACTATGATGAGAATTTCTCAATCGTAGCAATGCTAAAAGTCTGTTGGAATTAGGTTAGTAGTTGCTCCATTATTTATGAAATATTGCACATAGGATGTCAAAACATTGTTTCCCCGACGGTTTCCTCGAGGTAAGGTTGTATGTGATACAACCAGAATGTTTTTTTGATCCTAAGGATGCTAACAAGTGTGCAAGCTCCAGCGATCCTTCTATGGACTGGTGCAAGCATCTCGGAGTTGGAATATACGCTTTGATGAGATGATCAAAGCTTTCTGGTTTGTACAAGGTTTATGAGAAAGTTGTATTTCCAAAGAAGTGAGTGGGAGCACTATAGAATTTCTGATAAGTATATGTGGTTGACATATTGTTGATCGGAAGTAATGTAGAATTTCTATAAAGCATAAAGGTTGTTTGAAAGGGGTTTTTTCAAAGGAAGAACAGGAAAGAGCTACTTGAACAATGAGCATCAAGATCTATGGAGATAGATCAAAATGCTAAACAGAACTTTCAAATGAAATGCATGCCTTGACAAGTTTTTGAAGGAGTTCAAAATAGATCAACAAAGAAGGAGTTGTTGGCTGTGTTGTAAGGTGTGAATTTAAGTGAGACTCAAAAGCCCGACCACGTCAGAAGAAAGAGAAAGGACGAAGTTCGTCCCCTATGCCTTAGCCGTAGACTCTAAAGTATGCCATGCTGTGTGCCGCACCTGATGTGTGCCTACCCACAAGTCTGTTAAGAGGTACAGAGAGTGATACATGACTGAATCACTTAACAACGGTTAAAGATATCCTTAGTAACTAATGGACTAAGGAATTTTTCTCGATTATGGAGGTGGTTAAAGAGTTCATCGTAAAGGGTTACGTCGATGCAAGCTTTTACACTAATCCGAATAACTATGAGTAGTAAAACGGATTCCTATGGTAGAGTAGATATTTGGAGTATTTCTGAATAGCACGTAGTAGCATCATCTATAAAGATGACATAAAGATTTGTAAAGCACACATGGATCTGAAAGATTCAGAACCGTTGACAAAAACCTCTCTCACGAGCAAGACGTGATCAAACCCCAGAATTATATGGGTGTTGGATTCATTAAAATCACATGGTGATGTGAACTAGATTATTGACTCTAGTGCAAGTGGGAGACTGTTGGAAATATGCCCTAGAGGCAATAATAAATTAGTTATTATAATATTTATTTGTTCATGATAATCGTTTATTATCCATGCGATAATGGGATTGATTGGAAACACAAATACATGCGTGGATACATAGAAAAACACCGTCCCTAGTAAGCCTCTAGTTGACTAGCTCATTGATCAAAGATGGTCAAGGTTTCCTGACCATAGACAACTGTTGTCACTTGATAACGAGATCACATCATTAGGAGAATCATGTGATGGACTAGAACCAAACTATGAACATAGCATATTGATTGTGTCATTTCATTACTATTGTTTTCTGCGTGTCAAGTATTTATTCTTATGACCATGAGATCATATAACTCACTGGCACCGGAGGAATACCTTGTGTGTATCAAACGTCGCAACGTAACTGGGTGACTATAAAGGTGCTCTACAGGTATCTCCGAAGGTGTGCGTTGAGTTAGTATGGATCAAGACTGGGATTTGTCACTCCGTGTGATAGAGAGGTATCTCGGGGCCCACTCGGTAATGCAACATCACACACAAGCCTTGCAAGCAATGTTACTAAGTGTAAGTCACGTGATCTTGTATTACAGAACGAGTAAAGAGACTTGCCGGTAACGATATTGAAATAGGTATGCGGATACCGACGATCGAATATCGGGCAAGTAACATACCGAAGGACAAAGGGAATGACATACGAGATTATATGAATCCTTGGCATTGAGGTTCAACCAATAAGATCTTCGTATAATATGTCGGATCCAATATGGGCATACAGGTCCCGCTATTGGATATTGACCGAGAAGTGTCTCGGGTCGTGTCTACATAGTTCTCGAACCCGCAGGGTCTTCACATTTAAGGTTCGATGATGTTTTAGTATGGTTGAGTTATATGTGTTAGTGACCGGAGGTTGTTCAGAATCCTGGATGAGATAACTGACGTCACGTGGGTTTCCGAAATGGTCCGGAAATGAAGATTGATATATAGAAAGTTGGTGTTTGGATTCCGGAATGTTTTCAGGCATCGCCGGAGTGTACCGGGAGTGACGAATGGGTTCCGGGGACCCAATGGGTGGCCCACCACGCCCCAAGGGGTCCATGTGGGTTTATTGGATGTACAATAAGGTATAATGGGTTGACAAAGTCATCCAAGGAAAGCCCATGAGGAAAAAGTGGAAAATCCAAAAGAGGTGGGAAAATAAGGAAGGAGTCCTAATCCAAGTGGGATTGGAGAAGGACTCCTCCCTTCCCCATGTCGGCCGACCCAAGGAGGCCTCCTTGGCTGACGCCCTAGGGCTTTGTCCCAGCCCTTGGCTCCTCCTATACATACTAGAGGTTTAGGGCTTTTGAGACACAACTTTGCCACGTGCAACTGAAACCTACACCTCGTAGTTCTTCCTCTAGATTAGATTTCTACGGAGCTCGGGCTGAGCCCTGGAGGAATAGTTCATCACCAACACCGGCGTGCCGTCACACTGCGAGAGAACTCATCTACTTCTCCGTCTCTCTTGCTGGATTAAGAAGGTCAAGATCGTCATCGAGCTGTACGTGTGCTGAACGCGGAGGTGCCGTCCGGTCGGCGCTAGATCGGGACGGATCGTGGGACGGATCGCGAGACGGGTCATGCGACGGATCGCGGGACGGTTCGTGGGACTGTTCGAGGGACGTGAATACATTCCACTACAACCGTGTTTCTTAACGCTTCCCGCTGTGCGATCTACAAGGGTACGTAGATCCAAATCTCCTCTCGTAGATGGACATCACCATGATAGGTCTTCGTGTGCGTAGGATTTTTTTGTTTCCCACGCAACGTTCCCCAACAACTGCGTGCGAGACGGGGAGCTGTACCGCAGGCGGCCTAACAACGTCTCACTGATATATCTCGAACGTATCTATAATTTTTGATTATTCCATGCTATTACATTATCTGTTTTGGATGTTTTATATGCATTAATATGTTGTTTTATATTATTTTTGGGACTAACCTATTAATCTAGAGCCTAGTGCCAGTTTCTGTCTTTTCCATATTTTTGAATATTGCAGATAAGGA